>NC_066839.1:1326826-1491971 GCF_001640805.2 Lates calcarifer | reverse complement strand
TACCGCGACATTTTTTGACCATTTTTGACACCTTACAAAACTATGACATTTTTTGACCATTTCTGTCACCTTATTGTACTACGACATTTTTTGACCATTTTTGACACCTTATTGTACCGCAACATTTTTTGACCATTTTTGACACCTTATTGTACGGCAACATTTTTTGACCATTTCTGACACCTTACTGTACTGCAACATTTTTGACCATTTTTGACACCTTATAAAACTATGACATTTTTTGACCATTTTTGTCACCTTATTGTACTATGACATTTTTTGACCATTTTTGACCCCTTATTGTACCGCAACATTTTTTTTGACCATTTTTCACACATTACAAAACTATGACATTTTTTGACCATTTTTGGCACCTTATTGTACTACGACATTTTTTGACCATTTTTGACGCCATACAAAACTATGACATTTTTTGACCATTTTTGACACCTTACAAAACTATGACATTTTTTGACTATTTTTGACACCTTATTGTACTGCAACAATTTTTGACCATTTTCGATGCCATACTATAATATCACATTTTTTGACCATTTTTAACACCTTATAAAACTATGACATTTTTTGACTATTTTTCATGCCTTACTGTACCGTGACGTTTTTTGGCCATTTTTGACGCCATACAGTACTGTGATATTTTTTGACCATTTTTGACGCCATACTATAATATCACTTTTTTTTTTTTTGACATATAGTATAGTATGCAGTTAAAAATGTCTAAAAACGTCAGAGTATACGGTCAAAAGTGCCAAATATATCATAGTATAGTATGTGGTCAAAACTGTCAAAAAGTGTTTCAGAAGGGTTAGGGTTATTGCTTTTAGCTGCTTTTAGACATAGGCTAGGGTTAGGGTTACAGCTTTCAGACAGAGATTAGGGTTAGGGTTAGAGCTTTCAGACAGAGGTTAGGGTTAGGGTTACAGCTTTCAGACAGGTTAGGGTTAGGGTTAGGGTTAAGGTTACGGCTTTTAGACAGAGATTAGGGTTAGGGTTATGGCTTTCAGACAGTGGTTAGGATTAGGGTTAGGGTTATGGCTTTCAGACAGAGGTTAGGGTTAGGGTTAGGGTTATGGCTTTTAGACAGAGGTTAGGGTTAGGGTCATGGCTTTCAGACAGAGGTTAGGGTTAGGGTTACAGCTTTCAGACAGAGGTTAGGGTTAGGGCTTTCAGACAGGTTAGGGTTAGGGTTACAGCTTTCAGACAGTGGTTAGGGTTAGGGTTATGGCTTTTAGACAGAGATTAGGGTTAGGGTTAGGGTTATGGCTTTTAAACAGAGATTAGGGTTAGGGTTAGGGTTATGGCTTTCAGACAGAGGTTAGGGTTAGGGTTACAGCTTTCAGACAGGTTAGGGTTAGGGTTAAGGTTACGGCTTTTAGACAGAGATTAGGGTTAGGGTTACGGCTTTCAGACAGTGGTTAGGGTTGGGGTTGGGGTTGGGGTTCAGGGTGCCTTGTTGAGCCTCAATGCTCTGGCCTACAGATCTATTTTTAGGAGAGATGAAAGAGGATGAGGAGAAGGAGGTGTTGTGTGAGGTTAGGGTTAGGGTTACAGCTTTCAGACAGGTTAGGGTTAGGGTTAGGGTTAAGGTTACGGCTTTTAGACAGAGATTAGGGTTAGGGTTACGGCTTTCAGACAGTGGTTAGGATTAGGGTTAGGGTTATGGCTTTCAGACAGAGGTTAGGGTTAGGGTTACAGCTTTCAGACAGGTTAGGGTTACGGTTTTCAGACAGTGGTTAGGGTTAGGGTTAGGGTTATGGCTTTTAGACAGAGGTTAGGGTTAGGGTTACAGCTTTCAGACAGGTTAGGGTTAGGGTTATGGCTTTTAGACAGAGATTAGGGTTAGGGTTAGGGTTAGGGCTTTTAAACAGAGATTAGGGTTAGGGTTAGGGTTAGGGTTATGGCTTTCAGACAGAGATTAGGGTTAGGGTTAGGGCTTTCAGACAGAGGTTAGGGTTAGGGTTACAGCTTTCAGACAGGTTAGGGTTAGGGTTAAGGTTACGGCTTTTAGACAGAGATTAGGGTTAGGATTACGGCTTTCAGACAGTGGTTTGGATTAGGGTTAGGGTTATGGCTTTCAGACAGAGGTTAGGGTTAGGGTTACAGCTTTCAGACAGGTTAGGGTTACGGCTTTCAGACAGTGGTTAGGGTTAGGGTTAGGGTTACGGCTTTCAGACAGAGGTTAGGGTTAGGGTTAGGGTTATGGCTTTTAGACAGAGGTTAGGGTTAGGGTTATGGCTTTCAGACAGAGGTTAGGGTTAGGGTTACAGCTTTCAGACGGGTTAGGGTTAGGGCTTTCAGACAGGTTAGGGTTAGGGTTACAGCTTTCAGACAGGTTAGGGTTAGGGTTAGGGTTATGGCTTTTAGACAGAGATTAGGGTTAGGGTTAGGGTTATGGCTTTTAAACAGAGATTAGGGTTAGGGTTAGGGTTAGGATTATGGCTTTTAAACAGAGATTAGGGTTAGGGTTAGGGTTAGGGTTATGGCTTTTAGACAGAGATTAGGGTTAGGGTTATGGCTTTTAGACAGAGATTAGGGTTAGGGTTACAGCTTTCAGACGGAGGTTAGGGTTTTAATTTTGTTCAAAAAAGACTAAGTTGGACTGAGGATCTTGTCCCATTAAAAAACATGAAGAATGGTGACAACAACTGAGGTTTTTGTGAGACTCAACTTGAACTATATTTTCTTCCTACAGGAAAGGACGACATGGAGATGTGCGAGCTAAGCCTAGAGGAGACGGGCCTGTCAAGGAAGAGAGGAGCGGAGATCCTTCCCCGGCAGTTTGAGGAAATCTGGGAGCGCTGTGGGGGTATCCAGTATCTCCGCAGCGCCATCGAGAGCCGACAGGCCCGACCCACCTATGCCACGGCCATGCTGCAGAGCATGTTTAAGTGACAGAGCCAGGCGCTTCACACCGCAAACAAAGGGACGAATGCACCAGCTACCTAACACGGATGGTGTCTGAGCGCTCTGCACCAGGTTCTGACTGTAGGGAATTCATGTGAACAGCGATTTTTCTCAACTGTCTCTTTGTTTTTCTTTTGTCATTAAGTTTTTGTTCTTGCTGGCTTTCAGTTCCTCGATAGGGGCGAGGGCAGGGAAGTTTTGCATTGAACGCTATGCAGAAAAATCATATTAAATGATCACATCCGGTTGTTTTCCCAAGGAATTCTGTTCTTCGTAACATTTCTGCAAGTCTAACTACGAGGCCTTAATACTACTTTAACAGGGTTTAATAGCCAGAAGTAGGACTTCTTTTTTTTTGTTCAAAGCTGCCTCCCTAAACAAGTAAACTTTTAATTCCTCTGTAATTATGCATTCCTTATTATTACACTGAAGTTTCACTGGTGTGTCGCTTCCATCTTAACAGCTAGCTGGTGATCCCTCTCCAACTCTCCAACTTAAACCCTGCTGTTTACATTGTCTTCATGTGGTTCTTACAGGGCAAAAAAAAACTTGCACAAGGAGTTGTGAGCTCTCACCGTGAGGCAGTGCTGCATGAGTGTCAGATTATTCCTCCTGACTGCACTCATCATTAAATCCAATATTTGCTAATACTTTTTTAATTTTACCTTTTGTCTTTCCAACCGAATGTAATTTGAGACCTCGTTGATTTGTTAATGTAGTGATTCCTTCTTTCTTCTCATTATGTGTGATTTAATGTGTAAAGCTAATGAGTAAGGTCCAAAAAACATTTGACTTTGAGACCAAACGTTGCTCTAGACATGAAGCCCTCGTTGGGTTTTTTTTTTTTTTTGGTCAGAGCAGTAATTAAGCTCCATGATTAGTTTTTGTCTGGGTTTATCAAGCAAAGAAGAAAATGTGAATTGATTAATTATGCAACTGCTGAGATGCAACTCCATGTGTTGCTGCTGTTTGAGAGCAGATCAGTGCTGCAAAAAATATCCTCAACAAGTCATTCATTGCATCTTTAGTCTTTAAATTTGATCTTTTTACACAAGGAAACATAATTTGCCAACGCAGTGATTCCCAAGGTAGTTTGACATGTTTTTCATTGACATAGTCTATTAAATATTAAATCTCCATTTGGCTGTTTGTTTAATAAAGTCGCCTGATTCCAGAAGATGTTAACAAGTTTTAAGATCTTATGTCACATTGGACATTTTTCTGCTGTGTAAGAAGCTAGTTGGACATGTCATTAACTCTGGACAATGCACTGTATTCAGCCTTGAACTGGAACATTCACTGACACTGAAATATTTTCTATACACCAAGTACAGTATGTGCAGCCAACGGTGATATTCCTACCGGAATGTAAAAGTTTATTTTTGAAGGAACAATTTCTACTTCAGTGGCTTGGGGCATGTGAGATCGTTAAGAGAAGCAATAAATCACGCAAACTAAGCTAAGAGATAAACCAGGCCTCCTTTGTCGTATATATAAACAATTTAAAGACAATCTGCTGTGATGTCACACCTGTGCTATTCACCTGAAGCTGCTGAGTTTGAGCTTTCTGTTTCTTTTGAGGTGCAAGAAACAGGTGACTTGTATTGTCTGAAAGCATTAAGATCTGTCCTGTTGCAAAGTATCTGATCCCCTTTACAAAAGGCATTAACACAAAGCAGAGCAACTTCGAATCAATAAATCAATCCACGATGCGCTGAAAGTCTGATACTCCAACTAACACTGACAGCAAACACAGAGGGCTCTGATGTGGTTTTTTACATGTCAAGGTTTCATATAACAACTGTTTCCACATATTGGAATAACTGTATTATATTTAGCAGGTCCAACTAGATGTTAAATGTAGTAAATGAAACACTGTGAAAGCATTTGTCATATGTAACCTTGCCTTTTAAAAGCCTTTAAATCTGTCAGTCCAGTCCAGCCTAGATTCTACACATCACTGAACCTTTAAAACACCAAAGCCATGCTTCATGGATATACTTTAACTTTAGGACTGGTTTCACAAAGACAATTATCCATTTGTTAGGTCTCAGCTGAAGTCTAAGACTAAATTCTCGATTCTGTAGATCCACCTGGGTTCCACCAAATTCGAGTTGTGTTGTTTCTTTCTATCAGAAATGCCCACACAAAAGATAGGTGAATGAATCTTAAACACACTGCCAGTCGAGCAGACTCACCACAGTCGTCGCCTCGCCAACAACAGCTGACTCCGAAACATCATCACCAGTGCTTTGTCTTTGGTTTCCCCGTCTCCTGCTTCAGTTGATGCTACCTGTAACATCAAACACATGCAGCATAAAGACTGGAGAAAGATCAGCTCAGGTTCAGACATAGTGACATTTTCAAAGTCTTGAACTGCATTTTAAAATTAGAGTTTGGTTTGAATTGGATCATGAGGGGTTGAATTCCTTGTTATGGAGCATAAATGAAGTTTCGGCAAATACTGGACCTGAATATCTTGTCCAAAACTGTTTGCATGTTAATGCCAAGTGTAAAGGGGCCACGTTCTGAGCTTTGCCTGACAAAGACCTCAGTATTGGTTTTGACGCCAGAGTGACGACCTTGAGATATTTCTGAAAATGTAAAAGAAAATGTCCTACATTTGCTACGATCTGTTTCTCTCCACACATTACAATCATTCCTCGGGAAGCACTGCCTTTGTCCACTGTCATTTTTCTAACGCTGATCTCTAACGGATGAATAAATGCATTCCATGTTTCACTCACCTCTCTCTGCTCCTTCTTTGACTTCAGCTTGGTGTCATGAACCACACGATGCCACCATAAAAAAAAAATAAAACCTGAAAAATCTGTAAAGTATCCTTTAAATAAAATAAAGAACAAGGCTGAATCTTATTCAACACAGTTTGTATTTTAAACTATTGATTGTAAAACTCAACACATAAATGACAATTTACAGTAACAGCTTAAACAAGACAAGTCCAAATACAGTCATTGTGATTTTTTTCCCCAAAAAGCAGCAACAAACAGCAGCAGATCTGGTGATTCAGAAAAGAACTGTGATTTAAAGCTGAATATTTACATTAACTGTGCAAGAGAAACATGATGACGACATGAGAGATCTACTAACGGCTGCATTTACACACAAGCTGCTGGTGATCCTTCTTTTTTTTTAACAATATAACATCAATTTTTCTGTTTAAGGTAAATGTGAGACAAATATTCAAAATATGGTTTAACTCACCCAACTTGTTCCTAAGCTTTCAATCATATACAATGGTCTTCATCAGCAGTTGAAAGTTTGATTTGCTCTTCCGCCATGTTGATGACAGCTGAGCAAACTCCTCCTGCTGTTGAATACCATGTGATATGACTGAAAGCTGTGTATTCCCCATGAGTGGGGAATAGTCAAGGAAAAAGATAAAAAGTCAAGGATGAACTTTCATGCTTACGAAACAACGCTGAAAACTGCCGATGGATTGCCATTAAATTCTTAACATTCATGGTACCCAGAGGACGAATTCTACTGACTTTTCCTCTGGCGCCACCGTGAGGTTTACATTTTTGGCTTTGAGTGAAAAGTCTCAATAACTACTGGATGCACTGTAATGAAATTTGGTTGAGACACTCATGTTCCCCTGAGGTGGAAGCGTCAAAAACTTGTCACTGAGCTCATTTTTTGCAATAACGCAAAAGCCAAGTGAAAAATCCCAAAATCCTTTTTGTCGAGGGAACCAGAGTGATGCTAAGGTTTGCCCTGCAGCGCTCTAAACCTGCAAAAGCAGCGACATGCCCATCAGCCTCAGCTGTACTTTGTGTTTAGCACTAATTAGCAAACATTAGCATGCTAACACACTAAGCTAAGATGTGGGACATGATAAACATTATATCTGCTTGTCATCAGCATGTTAGCATTGTGGTCCTCATTCTATGCTACAGACCAACCTGTAGATTGGGACACAACCTGAGCAGTTACAAAAGGATTAAAGGAACAATGGAACAGAAAGGAAAAGGCATTTTCAAATGTTTCAAATGTTTGCTTTTTTCTCTAGTAATACCAGATACCACCTTGTTGGGCTTCTTAAAATCTGAGAAGGAACATCACATTTTGGTTGAGAAACTGTCTTATTGGCCTTATTTCACTAATCATCCCTACTGTGATTTGTAAATACAAGAGGTTCAGGTGAACAACAGGGTAAATAACATTTGCTTCATAGCTTGAAAAGCATATTGGAAAATGATGAAATGATTTGAGAGTCCGAGAGAAAGGGTTTTTAGTCTTTACAGACCTAAACTACAAAAGCAGATCCCTGATGTGAGGTCTCCTTTTCCATGTGTGTGAGAAAGCTTTCACATTAGATCCTGGGTATTTTTAACAAACACAAACCTATTCGCTACAGAAACTGAGTCAGCAGACGTGTATAAAAACAGTCCAGGGTCGATCAATATCCAACCTGATCGATGCTGCAGAGTCGTCTGCTGAGCTTCTCTCTGTCGTCACGCTGCTCGCAGCTGCAGACCATGACTGTCCAACAGTTTTCAAAGTGGCCTAAATGTCAGTTTCCCCTGAAGGGAGGTTTGTCTCTGATATGAAGCTCAGAGCTCTGAAGAGTTTGTCCTGAAAACTCCTCAGCTCATGTGAGGCCTTATGAGTCTCGGGTTCCTGCTGCTGAGTCCTGTTTCATCGAGTCTGCAGAGAAAAAGATGTGATGTTAAAGGGGCATTCCACCAATTTCACATGTCAAAATCAGTATATTTATCATAGGCACTTGGACTTGGAGACCACAAACATTGTTACAAACTGGAGATATAGCATTTGAAATATGGAGGGATCCTATATTTCCCATAATTAGACTCAACAGTGTTTTTTGAGTTTGACACAGTAGAGAGGACAGGTCAGGACATCTCCGACAATAAAGACACTACACTTCATTTTGTTCTAAGTGGATAACCTTGGTAGCTACTGCAGAGCATCACTGTGTTTTATCTCCAAAAGCCTTTTAAATACAAGGTAGTGACGTTTTGCTTGATACGTCCTGAACCTCCCTCGCAGCTCGGCAGAGACTCAGACCCCAAAAGAGGATCACAGAGGAGCAGACTAATCGCCCTGAAGTGAGACATGGGCTCGGGACAAATCCTGGTGTTTACCCGTCGACGGCCGTTTGACGTTCAGTCCTCCTCCATCCTTTGGGAGATTTAATTACTCACTGTTCAGCTCTGTGTCTGCTTCAGCACACTGCAGCTCTAAACCAATTTGCCTTCAGACAGATTACAGCGCCACAATTTGTCTAAATAAAAAGATCACAGGAACATAGAAGCAGGTGTTGGTTTTTTGCTTTGGATTTCCACGCTGGTACAAACTGGGTGGTTCTCTCTGCATCATCTGATAACACTGTCAGCTCCAACACACTCACTAAAACCTTGCTGAGTCTGTTTTCTTTGTAGCATTAAACAGATTGCACATGTGGGATTTCACCAGAACAACCTCGCTCGTGGCAACAAGCCCCCTCTTACCTTTTGTAGTATTCTCAGGTGCCGTCCAATCTGATATATTTTCTTAACTGGCCAGGCCCGGGAGAGAGTAGCTGTCTTTGTATCTATAAAAAGAGAAAAATGAATTAGGTGTAAAAACGAAACTGCAGCTACAGCAACTCTGCACATGCACAGAAACAGGACTCCACCCTGAAAGCAGAGGGAGAACTCTTCTCAGAGATTCAGGGAGAAGATATCAGAGGAGACCTGCACATACTGCAAATGTGTTTAAGTACAGAAGAGCAGAGGAGAACAGAGGCTGAAAAAAATCATCCCAGCAGGGAAATCACAGGGACTGAAGGAGCAGACGGTTACACTCACACACATACAGTACGACTGTAGATGCCAAATGATTCTGAACTGGTCACTTTATCTTGTCATATTATAAATCTTCCTCATTATTTCACTGAATCAACACGATCACAATATTTTCTGGCCATAAAATGAAAAGGTTGGAGCATTGTCATCTTCTTTGCTTTGAGTAATTTATTATCATAGCAATGAGGAGAAAACATCCTAACACATGACCTCTGAACCACAGCTAGGGACCATATCTAAGAACCACCACAACAGTGACTCTTAACCGTCAGAAAGACACAAATAAGCTTTAAGACTTGGAGGTTTCTGGTTTGAGGGTAATACACCAAACATTTTAGCACTAAAAGTGTAGGAAGTTTAGAAACCTGAACTCCTATCTCCAATCTGCACAGAAACAAACTGAAACAAACAGACAATCTGAGGGAACGTGGAATATTTCAGCCATTTGTCAGAATTACTCATCAAACTAAAATGTGCTCTTCACATCTCACTTTGTTTGACAGTTCATTAATTGCACATTAATCACAGACCTTAATGAATAAATAAAGCTGACTCCTCTTTAAAGGACTAATCTTGAGCTGCTTCAAAAATAGAAGTCATAAAAGTCAGTCATTATATAAAAGTAGTGCAGTCACTCACTGTTAATCCACTGCAGTGCCAAGCTCAGTGTTTACGTTTTAAAACGCACATGTAACATGAAAACACACACACACACACACACACACACACACACACACACACACACACACACACACACACACACACACACACGTTTGACAACTGAGAAATCTGCCTGTTACACAAACACTAACCTGGGCGAGGACCCAACAAAAACAAATGTTGGAAGGTAAACTAACGAGGGTGAAGCTGCAGGATAAAAACGTGACCTGGAGTACCAGGGGCAGAGGGAGAGCACGGCTTTTTTTTTTTTTTTTTTAATTTTGATTCACACCAAAATGATTTCATTGCCTCGCCCACCAGTTGTCAAGCAGCTAAATCAGATTAAAGGAAACGTGCAGCTCTGCTGTTTTAACCCTTTGGTTTCTGTTCAGTGTTTACTGCTGATTTCTGTCCCTCTGTCCTGTTCTTGGCTGGTCTGGACACAGGATTAGACCAAACAGGGTTTAGTGTTAATGAAAGGTGGCAAATCCAAGACGACAGGAACCCCCCCCACCCCCCCACCCCCCGGAACCCCCTCAATCCCCCAGATGGGACAGAAAAACTGCTGGTAACTCAAAATTCACAGAGGAAGCCAAGTGCAGCAACTGATCAAATATTCACACAGAATAAGAGAAAACGACATCTGAGTGTCCCCTACACACACACACACACACACACACACACACACACACACACACACACACACACACACGAGTGAAGACATTCGGTGTGTTGACTAAATGTCAGCTAAATAAATGTCTGATGCTGCTTCAGGTGATTTGAAATCAACATGCAAAGTTCAGTTCAGCTCCTGTCATCTGCAGCCACCGGCATGTAAATCTACTCTGTTCACTTTGTAGAGGATTAAATATTCTCCTTTACTCTGTTATTTAAAACCACTTTAATTCAAACGAGGACCTAAGTTGCTGTCACTATAGTTTGTGTTGTTACACTGGACTGTATTAACTCCCCTGCAGCTTCAGTAACATCTCATCACTCACTGGAGGCTGAATGGAAATTCAGAAAATACAGTCTGAGAGATACAGTCTGAGAGAGCAAGAGGCCTGATGATGATAATAATGTAACCTAAAAATATCTTCGCAAAGGTTCAGCTGATGGCAAATTAGTGTTTCAACAGAAAATACTCGGAGGTTCTCTGTGTCAGGAGCTGAGGTGCTGAAGTCTAACAGGGAAAAGAGATTTTTCTGGCGGTAGAAAGGCTGCGTCTGTGAGTCAGTAGTTAATGAAAGAGACACTTTCTCCCCCTGTTAAAAATCAACAGCATTGATTAGACTGTATGTGAGTGTACGACCACAGCACCAGAGTAAACACCAACAGAAGTTACATTTTTCCACAGCACTAAACCTGATGTTACAGAGCTTTAGTTTGCTGTTTGACCATGAACACACACTGCAGTTTATTTCTACTCCGTCTCACACACACTGTCCTCATCCCTGAAATCCTCACTACAGCATCAGTGTACATTAATCCACCACTGAAAATAGTCCCCAACAAATGAGCTCTTTCCTCCTGTTTGCTTGATTAAAAACTACAGTCAGCAATTACTGATTTCAACATGAAATCACACGTCTGTGAACTGTTCTGAAGATTTACATCTTCACTGGGAACTAATGGGAAACCACATACAAAGCAGGAGAGTCAAAGAGGACTGAGACGGACAAAGACAGTCCCTGTCCTGCTGATGAGATTACTGTAATCTTCCTGAAAACAACTGCATCCCTCTAACCCACTGTAACTCTCTCTCTCTCTCTCTCTTTCTTCATGGTATTTGATGACAATAGGAAAACTACAGAAACAATGAAGGAGTATTTCAAGCCTTCAGATCACCTGTGAACTAAACTTTGTGAAGGTAAAAACTGTTTTAGAAATCCCTACAGGTCGGTTTATTAAACTGTCCTGGCAGTAACTTTCTAACTCAGTTGAAGTTTGTGACAGAATGTGACAAAGTCCAGTGGAAATGTGTTTCAATTAGACATGAAGCATGTGAATCGTTCTCCGTCATCTGAGGTTTGACTTGAAGCTCGTTTAATCACCTTATGTGTTCTCTGCTTCTGTGGTTTAGTGGCACCTGCCAGGAAAATTAGCTCCAACTTTTTATCTCCATGAAACAATTCCTAAACCAGTTGATGGAGATGTGCTTTAATTCCTGTTTCTTCTAGTCGACTGTATCAACATTTGGTTCTGGGAGACGATGATGAAGATTTTTCAGTTTTCAGACATTTTATAGACAAAACTATTAATCTCTGAAAATGTTTTCTAACATATACCAGCCTTAGAGGAGTTTGGAGGAGCATCACTGACCAGCTGATGTCTGATACTTCAACATCCCAATAAGCCCTGTATGTATGTATTTACCTGCACACAGCCCCGTGTCCAGGGACTATATGACACTCCCCTCCCTGGCAGTAGTCCGGCTGGAGGACACAGAGGCTCTGACAGGGCAGGCCGCCCACCGACAGGTAGCCCGGCTCACACAGACACTCGGCCTCCTTCGTCCGGCCGTTCACCACGCAGCGAGAGAAGTCATCGCAGGCCAGGAATTTACAGGGATCGGCCTGATCAGCTGCGAGGAGAGGAGGGAGAAAAATGTAGCCGACATTAGTATTCATGAAGAGTGTGTCCGCGCCTCCCTCTAACCACCCTCCTCTCTCCAGGAGGTGCTGAGGAGTGTTTGATTTTAATGAGATCCTCAGCTTCTGGTCTGCATTGAAATGTGAGATTCATTTCCAGCATGCAGCTGTTTTGAACACAACACTGACATATCATCCACCTTTACGTTTATATGGAGTGGTGTTTGTGTCCACCTGATGAGTCCAGGATTCCCTCTCTTTCAGCTCCGTTTCTGGTCTCCACAAACTTCTGAAGGAAACATCTTTAGTTGCTAAATGAAACTAAAACAACAGAAAGATGCTAAAACAAACCACAGGTCTGAGGGTGAGTGCAGGGTTGGAACAAACAAACATCTGCACTCTACTCTTTACATTTTAATTATATTTATGCTCCTCGTGTATATATTTATGTTCCTTGTAAATATAGCTCTTGCTCTTCGCTCTTTTCTTTTACTATAACTGTCCTTTAGCACCAATACACAAGACAAATTCCTTGTATGTGCAAACCTACTTGGCAATAAAGTCTGATTCTGATGCTGGTTCTGATCAATCTGCAGCTCCAATCACAAACATGTGGTCATTTGATCCCCTGTACAAAATTCAAACAGTGGTTCAAGCAGCGTTTTAATGCAGAACCTTCACTTGTAGCAACACACTGCTACTTAAATTTAAGGATCTGTAGTAAACACTTGTCCCACTGCTGTTGATGCATGAGGCTGAGTGCAGAACAGTACTGAATGCCTATGTTTTTATCACGACCAGCAAACGGTACAACATGATTGTTTCAGCACAAACTTGATCCACAATCAAGATTTTGCTGAAACACAGTCGTCCGCCTCCGAGGCAAAAGATGTTGCAACAGCACTTCTCCTCTCTGCTGCTCACATCCTCATCTCGCTATTATTCCAGCCCTATGATGTTCTGTACAATCACACAGTGTACTGGTGGATTTAACATATGGACCTAATTACAGAGTCTATTTGAATGTGTTTGTGATCTCTGCTCTCTGCCTCCAACTCATCTGTGGAGAATATCACAAGACAAAGCTTACTGAGTATGAGATGCATACAAAGAAGCAACTGCTGTGACTTACTATAAAGATGCTGCTTTGTGTTGTGTCACACACATAAAAAGAAATCATTAGAAATCACTGCACTGCAGCTGGAAAATGATTTAAAGGTTTTTCCCACTGTCTGTAAAAACACTTGTATACAATAAAGATCAACTTGCAGTTTGGATGTTAACTCCTAAGTCCAGCAGAGGAAACTTACAAATACCCTTTAACAGCCAGACTTAAGGCTGTCTCTATAAAAAAGAATCATCAACAATCTTTCAGAAACTTAATTTCCCTGAGGGAGTCATCCCAAAGGGATCAATAAAGTCTGTCTAAGTCTAAGTCTGTCTAAAAAGCATTTTCCAGACAAATCAAAAGTCTTATTTGTGATAACTCGTGAGATCACAAGACGAGCATCCATCTCAGTCTTCCTCATCCCTGTGGAAATACACTCGTCAAACCAACATGTTTCAGAATATTTCAACAAATGAACCTGCCCATGATTCACGCTGTTCCACTGGTTCTGTACCTGGTTCAATGTCCAGAGAGCGGGTGTCGATCTGGATGTGAAAGCTCTTGGCAGCGGCAGAGCAGAACTCCTCCAGGACGCAGTGGACGGCCTCGGTGATGTTGTACGGCACCGTCTTGGCGAACTTCATCTTGCTGTTGACGACCACGCTGCCTTTCCTGAAGTTGAGAATCTCCAGTTTCCTGAAGCCCGTCAGGTTGGCCTGCAGGAACGGCAGCAGCTAGAGACAGAAGCAGAGAGTTTGTATCAGTCTGTCGTCCATTCCTGTCAAGCTGAAGGCCACATGGGAGACATTAGAGGAAAGAAGCTGTTCAACATTTGACAGCTAATTTGATATTAATGACCAAGTGTTTGGTGTCATTTATCAAATCGCTTCATGTGTCAAACATGAGAAGCTGCTTAACTGGTTGGAAGACATTAGAGGAAGATTACTGAGAAGATTTCAGAACACCAAAGATTCTCCCGTCCTCAGTGAGTTTTTCAGATTTAAAAACCTTTTACAGAAACGACACAAACAACATGGCTGCACTGAAGAGAAAAACGTGAGACTGCAGTTTGGGGGCGATTAAATAGTCTTTCCATAAATTCCACTTCATCTCTTCAGTGGAGACTGAGTGAGTTCATAAATAACCTGATGTTTCAGCTGATGTTCAGTCAACATATCACATTTAATATCTGTTCAGCCACAGCCCGGACTGATATGTAACCTGACGTATCCAGTCTGGATATTTCATGTTAATACCTGACAGACTTTTCTATGAATCAACAGATGTATCTGTTCTTCAGCAGGATTTTCCTCACTTGTATTGTTTATTGGTCATTCGCGAGTTGTAAAGACAACACAGCAGATTTTAAATCATACAAACATCTGAGAGCTGGAGCTGCTCATTTATCTTTTACTTAAAGCTATTTCTAGTTCTACTATTGTCTCACTGATACTGGGATGCTAAAGTGTTTGCACAGATGAGGTAGATGTTGTTAAGGTGAGGATTCTACTTAATGCCATCCCAAATAACTTCACAAATCCACCTCCAAGCACCAAGTCAGACAGCTGCATATTAGAAGGTTAAATCTCAATCAATTCAAATGTCAGTTTATGAGTGATACTGGCAGCGACTACCACTGATGTGATTATGTTGTTTATGGAGAAGTTACAGTTATGCAGCACGCTGCTTGCTGAGATGACTAACGGCTGCTTCACTTTGTTTCAGACATCACTTCTCTTCACTTATTCCTTCTGTCATCGAGGTCGTTAGAGTCCGCTCTTCAAAACGCACAACACATCAACAAATTACTATCATTCAAAATCCAGTTAAACTCACACACACTCTCCAAAAAGCCTCAGAGGTGCTACATTCCTCTACAGCACACAATTAAAGCAAAAAAACAGAAACACTTAACAATTTTGTTTCTCTAATTCCCATATGGCCATACATAATTACCTCTATTGATGCAGTTAACAAAACTGTTCAGCCAAATGAAAAGTAAAATCTATTCAGAAAATGTGGGTCTCTTAAGGATTTAGAGCACTTTTTTTATGAGGTGATATAAAGGCCTGAGCCAGTATATTCTATTCATGTGATAATTACTGTGTTTCAGTGTCTGAATTCATTTTTCACTGCTGTCAGCCAAAACAATGGCAGACCTGAGGACACAGAGAAAGAGCAGTTGACTGAAAGGATGCCGGTTCAATTCCTCAGGTTACACAAACCAAAGCTTCATTAAATCTTTGCAGCTCACTGTGAGGGAAAGAGACACTCTGAATGGTGGCTGGTGTTATCGAGCAGCTGGTTTCTGACAGAGCAAAATTCATCCTTGAATATTCACAAAATAGCAGTTTCTAGAAACTGAATTGTTGATCATTTTGTTCAGTGAAGACTAACTGACCACGCTCAGTATCTCTGTTAGTGTTGCTGCAGGTCAACAGCACAAGTTCACGTCAAACTTCACCCAAGTTGAACCAGAAATTTCTTCGACTATCCACAGCTTTTTCCCAACACAAAACCAAAATCTGTAACTGGCATTGATCTAGTACTTGCACTCCTGCTGAGAAACACATCTTAGGGGGAATTTTAGTTTGTCTATAAAAAGCCTAAACTTGCTCTTTAAACAAAGAGTAAACTGTAATGATTTGATCCTGTAATGACTCCTCTGAGAGAGTTTGTGGATACATAATGAACACAGCGACTGATTTAAATTAAAAGTTCACAGCAGAAAATTTTAAAAGGATGAAATTAAACACATGTGCCCTCTGTTTGTGTCAGTGCATCAAAGCTGAGGTCCATGATCTCTCTCCACCTGTCCAACACCAAGTCCAGATTTGTCTCTCCTCGTATTTAATTAAAAACAATGACATGCTGCTTTGTCTCTGATCTCAACAGTAAAGTTAACATGAGACAGTGTTGAAACTACACTTCATTTTGTTTTCATCCTTCATTTTATCATGCAGAAAGATTCAAATATCTTTCAGCTCCGGGTTTTTCAGCGATAATTTCACCCAGCGTTTCTCTGGAGAATCAAGTTCTTTCTTCTTCTTGGAAATTGTGGAGATTTGACACAGAGACAGAGATTTTCTTACTTCAAATACAAAGTAAGAGACGTTTACAGGCAACTTTGCATTTCAGTCTCAGCGTATCTGAAGCAAACAGCTCTTTGTCTTAATTTGTACCGACTACTCAGCCTCGGTACAGGATGTGTAGATCAATCAAGGTAATAAGAATACACACATGTTCTGATTCGATTTTTAATTAGTGTGATTTATTTCAGCTCCATTATCATGTTAAGAACATGTGCTGAGGCTCATAGGGACACAGTGAAGGTTTGCTGACTGTGCACGATCTTTCTCAGCCTGTTTAATATTCACACCCAGGAGTTTCCTCACACAACCACAGCCTTCTAATGGTGGCCACTGGGAACGTTCCAGTGCAACTTGTTTACCAATGATTTATTGATATTTGAGAGGTTAGATTGGAAAATATGTCCTTAACAGAGAAAAGGATTCATGGCAGTCAGTGCAAACACATTACATATTATGTTAACACTGTGGGTCAGTCCCTGAACAGAACTGAATAAAATGGATGTGAGATAAAGCTTCTCATTTAAACACGAGGCAGAAGAGCCTTGTGTGTTTGACACCACAATCAGTTTTTCTGCATCTCAAACATAAATATTCTCATTTAAAGCAGCAGACTGAGAAACACAAACTATAATCATTTAAATTCTTTAAATGAACTCACCCCAACATATATCAGAAAACACAACATTTCACAAAAGACTGTGCTTTTGGTCGTGTTGTTGGGTCTTCTAATTTATGACAGGACTCCTCTGACATCTTATTGACACAACAATTAACTGACAAATGAATAATGAAATGAAACACAAGTTGCAGCCCTGTTTTCCCCTCTGAAATAAATAGATGTTCTCTTGTTTTTGTTTTAATGGTGAACATCTGATTTGTGTGTTTTCTTAATGAATATAAGGAAAATCTTCTCACCGCACAGAGAAAGCGCAGCTCTGCCACTCTGATCCAAATGAGCAAAACCAGCTGAGCGCAGGCAGCCAAAAGGCCATCTAAATTAAACTGCTGCCTGGCTGCTAATTGAAGGGATTTACAAACTTGTTTAGGGAGGAGTGCCAATCAGAGCTGCATTCAAATGAGACTAACAAGAAATAATAGAAGAGAACTAAGTAAAAGGGAGAATGTGTGTGAGTATTTAGGCTCATAGAAGAGACAGAAAGAAAAGCACCTTTCTTCAGATGCTATAGATACTGATCGTTGCTGATAATGTGAAAACAGGATTTAAACAAACTCAATGAAATATCTTCACATCATCATCAAAGGTTAAACTGATTTTATGAGGCCTGTTTAACGCTGCAAACATCTCCAGTACGTTAGTATTTCTCTCACAAAGAGTAAATTCACAGCAGTGACATCTCCTGTTTATGATTATATTCCCAGGTCATGTTCTTCCTGCCTCATTAAATAAACCAAGACATTGTTTGCAGTAAATAAAAGGCTGTACTGTACCTGCCTGAGCTTGAAATTATTCTCTCGCTTCCTCTGTTCCTCCAAAAAAAACATCAGAACATATCAACTCACAACACAACAAGCTGAAGGTCTGAGAGTGTCTGGAGAACTCTTTCAGAGTGAAAACGACGATGAACAGGGCGGCTGCTGCTCGTGTTCATTATAGTCTGTGACTTTCTGTTTTACCCATTGAGTCATAATGAAATTCAAAGGAAAAGGTCACAGCTTTCCAACAGGGGCTTGTTTTCTTTAGACTCATTACAGACGTCAGAAAACTAAATATTTGTATTTATAATATGTCAGTACTGTCACTCAGTGAGGGAAAAGCAGGTCGGTATCAGAGCAGGACACTGGATCCAAACAGGTTTTGATTATAGGCTATAGTTTATGCTTTTATGATGAGAATGATGATGATACTGTGAAAACTGTGACAATGTAAAATACATCTGATCGGCTGAGTCTGCAGCTCCCCTCAGATTTACAGAGCTTTGTACGGAGCGTCAGCTCATTGTCTATTTATCTGTCTAAGGTTATGTGACTTTTAAGCCGTTTTACACTCGAAATCGTAAAAGTAACTTTGGACATTTGATCATGTAAAATAAGAACTATCTGAGATATGTGATGAGCCAGAACTTTATGTCTATTCACAAATGGAGTGAAACGAACGTCGATGTTTCGTACATCTATATATATTTTTGCACCCTCATTGAGATCACTTTTATAGTTTGGATTATGTTGGTTTCACCAAAAATTGCAGAAAAGTCAAATATCACTAATATGAACTCGAGCTTTTTGTTATCCGACTCACCACGTCTAAGAAGGTGTTCTCCAGGGTTCTGTACTCAGACGACGTCTTGTTGAAGAGGTCCTCGGAGAAGTTCAGGTTGGTGACTCGCAGGCTGAGGAACACCACCAGCTCCCGGCCGTGGCTGACTGTGGTCATGGTGGGTGTGGTCAGGTATCTCAGTGGAGGCGGTGCTGTGACGCTGGCAGTGGTTTGTTCCTCACCTGCTGATACAAAGCCACTCCCCTCATCTGGCAGCTCGTTTGCCTCCGTTGGTACTGTCTGGTCCAGTTCCACTGCCAAGTCTTTTACAGCCTCATCGATGACGTCTTCGGTGACGGCTGGTGAGCCGGTTTGGCTTTCACCTCCTTTCTGCACCTCCTCCTCTAAGTCTTCGTCGATAATGACGACTGCCGGCTCACTTTGCTCCGACTCTGCCTCCGGCTCTGTGGTATGATCCTCTGAGGACTCAGGAAGAGAGGTGATAACAGATTGCTCTGCTACCTCAAAGAGTCCAGAGTCTATAGTCGGGCTGGGTGAGGACACTTCAGACACATTGACAGAAGTTGCCGGAGGTGTAAGGAGGGAGTCTGAAACTGGTGCTTCCGTCACACTGATGCCTCTCTCTGAGGATGAATCACTTTCTTGTGTCTCCTCCGGCGAGTCTTCTGTTACTTCAGTGCCCTCAGTTGTGCCTCGCCTGTCAGGAGCTGTCACCTCTTTGAAAAGTCAGGCAAAAAGGTTGAATTAAGTCATGGGTGCTCACAAAGGATTTCCACAAATTACAAAAATGTGCCTGCTGAGTGAATTATACATAATACATTTAAACTGCTTCATGCTGAATTTTCAGTTTGAATCTCCACTTTTATGTTGAGATAATATTCTGCAGACTGTTCCTCAGTATCTGAAATTACCCATAAATTCAGCTAGTGTTTGCTATGTTCAAAATAAATAACAAAGGTAGAGCATGGTTTAGCAGGGATGCAGCCCTAAAAATAGAGAATTAATTTGTCAGAGGATCTTTAATTATCAGCTGTAATGTCAGTGCACAGCTCTATTAACATAATTCACTGCCTTTAATCACATCATATTTCATGCTCTGTGCAGCGACTGATGTGTGCTCACCTGCAACAACAGAGGTTGTTTCAAACTGTAGATCAATCTTGGCTGTTTCTGTTGTCGTAACGGCACTGGGTTCACTCTCCACCTGAGTGTCTACACTGTCAACATCCTCCTCAGAGTAAAAATCATCAATGATTGGATATTCATGATCGGCTTCTTGTAGAGAAGGATGGGTGTCTATTGGTGCAATGGGTAAATTCTCTTCCTCTAATGGGTGATGATAGTCAGGTCCAACAGGTTGAAGGAACTCATTATCGTCCGGAACCTGAACAGCATCGTCTCCAAAGTGATGATCTCCCCTTCCATCCAAAGGATAAATGATTTTAATGGATTCTGCTGGTGGCTCAGTAACATCTTCCTTAGGTTCTGGTTCTAAAATCTCAAATATTCCCTCATCTGGATTTGGTTCTGGGACATCAACACCCTCCCCCTCTGGTTGTGGGACTTCAACTATAACCTTGTCTTCTGATTCTGGCTCTGAAACTCCAGGTAGCTCTTCCGCTGGTGGTAAAACATCAAATGTGCCTTCCTCTGGTTCTGATACTTCCTCTGGTTCTGGATTCTCCTCTTGTTCTGCCTCTGAAGGAAGTTGTGGCTCTGAAATGTCCACTGGTTCATCATCTGGTGCTGGAGCCACAACCACTGCTTCCTCTGGTTTTAAATCCTCAACAACATCCTCCTCTGGTTGTAGGATTTCAGGTTCAACCTCTACCCCTTTTTCACTGGGTTCTAAGGTCCCTTCTTGCTCCTCCTCTGGTTCTGCAGTCTCAACTCCCACAACTAGCGTTTCTGTCACATCAGTAATGTGGCTTTCCCCTTCTGGTGAAGATTCTGGTTCTGGTTCCAATAAGGAAATTACACTTTCATCTGGTGCTGGAGCTTCAACATCATCTACTTTTGAAATCTCCACCACTTCCTTCTCTGATTCTGCAGCCTCATTCTCTGGTACTGGAACCCCAGTAACCTTTTCTTCTACGACTACTGGTTTCACAACATCAACTGTTTTTTCCTCAAACATTTCTACTTCTGGTTCTGAAAGTTCAAGTACTGCTTCCTCTGAAAATTCAGGTACTGTTTCCTCAGGAACTTCAGGTACTGTTTTCTCTGAAACTTCAGGTACTGTTTCAACAGAAACTTCAGGTACTGTTTCCTCGGGAACTTCAGGTACTGTTTCAACAGAAACTTCAGGTACTGTTTCCTCGGGAACTTCAGGTACTGTTTCAACAGAAACTTCAGGTACTGTTTCCTCGGGAACTTCAGGTACTGTTTCCTCAGAAACTTCAGGTACTGTTTCCTCTGAAATTTCAGGAGGTGTTTCCTCTGGAACTTCAGGTAGCGTTTCAACAGAAACATCAGGTACTGTTTCCTCAGAAACTTCAGGTTCTGCTTCCTCTGAAACTTCAGGAACTGATTGTACAGGAACTTCAGGTACTGTTTCAATGGAAATTTCAGACACTGTTTCTGAGGAAACATCAGGTACTGATTCCACAGACACTTTAACCACTTCTTCTTCCAGTTCTGAAACATCATCATCTACATTCCCACCGAGTTTGGACTCTTCATCTGGTTCTAGAGGTTTTTCTGGAACAAACAAACCTTTCTCTGGCTCTGAAGTTGGATGTGACAGGTCAACTGTACCTCCTTCTGTAACTCCCTGTTCTGTCAAAACCTCAATTGCACCATTGTCTGATTCTGCCTCTGGTTGGGATTCTTCTGGCTGAACTGGTTCTAAAATTTCAATTTCCTCCTTCTCCTCCATTCCTGGAACCTCAACTACCACTTCTTCTGGCTCTGAAACTGTCACCTCTTCTTGAGTTGCTACCTCAGACTCTTCCTCTGGTTCTAAAGCAGTTACTTCAATGATTGGTTCTTTCACTTCTGATTTCTCCTCCTTTGGTTCAGAAATTTCAACTTGTTCAGGTGTTGGCTGCAAAACCTCTAGAACTTCTTCATCAGCTTTGACTGCTAACTCTCGCTCTGGTCCCAGTAGTTCACTTTCAGTTTCCAACTCGGAAACATTCGGCACCTCTGTTTCCAAAACCTCACCAGAGTGGACCCCCAAATCAATATCTTCCTCATCTGGAAGAGCATTTACTTCTACATCATCTACAAGATTCACTGTTGGCTCAGTGGGCGGCTGGCCTGTGACAGCTGAGAGTGTTGTGATTGCTGCTCCCAAGTCAGAAGGCTCCTCTCCAGCAGAAGCTGTAGTTAATAAAATCTGTGTGGTGGGGGTAAGCTGAACAACATCTAAACTAGAATTCTCGCTGTCCTCAACAGGAATCAAGTCTTCCTCAGATATCAGGTTAGGAGACAGACTGATATATGGAGCATCGGTCTTCAGCTCGAGAATCACCGGGGGGGTTGGGATGTAGTCTCTCACAAGTTCACCAGTTTCGTTGTGATGAATGGTTTCAATCTCATGTGTAATGATAAGCAATTCCTCTTCCTCCCCTTCATCATTTGATGGCTCGGGCTCACTCACATAAATTGCCTCTGACTCATCAGTAATATCCTCTGAGACTGGGGGATGATCGCTGTTCTCTGCCATCTCACCAGTCACTGCCGACATCTCATCATCCGGGAGAGCCGTGGGATCCAGCAGGGTCACGAGGGCGTTTTCCTTCTCCATGGCGGTGAGGGGAACCACCAGCCGAGGTTTATCAACCTCCGGCTCATCAGTGAAAACTTCAAACTCGTTGTGTGAATCAGGCTCACTGGACTGTGGAGAGACAGATGGATATACAGTATGACATGATGACTAAGATGAAAAAAAAAGACAAAGTACTCTAAAACTTTGATAATTATATTGTTTTAGTTTAAAGTCACAGAGTTCAGAGTTGGTAACAGCAACATTTTATTTTATGAGTCTCTCAGTTTCCCTCTAACTTCCTTTTTTCTCAGGAAGGTTTTCAAAAAGAATATTGTAATTTGGTACTAATTACAGGGGAAACTGAGACAATGTGTAATTGGTACACTTCCTTTTAATTAGTTACAATTATCTGCTCACATTACCAATAATCTTTTAGTCAATGTGGGCCGACTGAACATTCAAAAATGTAAAATCCATTTCCAATAATAAATGAATACATATACTTTATCTAATCATAAACATCTTTCAAACAAATTCCTGTGAAAATCTACTTACAAACTAAACAACATTAATTAAACACATTTGAGCATTTTGTAAAATCCCAGCTAACAACTAATGGCCTAAAATTTAACGTACGCAAGTGCAACAGAAATTTGAGGGCTCCGGTGCACATATACTGACTCCTTATCTTGCCTCAATTAAGCCTTTTAAACAAAACATTGATAAAAAAGGTAAATGTGCTAAATGTGTGATTAGTTTATTGAGCTTTTTTTTGTGAAAAAACCATATCCGAGAGATTATTATATAAATGTTATTTATTTATGTGATTTAAAACATGTCCTGAGGGAATCTTTAAAAAGCCTCCTTTTCTAGTTCCAGTTCCAGTAGCCACAAAATGTCTTACCTCAATCACTACTTCTACTGAAGAGGTTGAGGTCAGTGCTGGTAGAAAGACTACCTCTGAAAAGCAAAGCAGCACAACGTATTGTTACACTTGAGATGAATCAGATACCATCAGTTATTGAATTTTTCCCACCAGCTTGCTGCAGTGGATAGTTAGGACATTTCAGATAGTTCTCATATGCCGCAACCCATTTGATATACAGTACTTTAATTTAATAGTAATTTAAAAGGAAAATATAACACAAGAAGAGAATATCCATGATTGGGATTACCTGGTTCGAAGTTAAGCGAGTCCAGATCGATCGGCAGGGACGCCTCTTCACGTAAAGCCTTAGTCACCATTTCCTTGAGGCTGGAGTCCGTTGAGGACTCTGGTGTGCCGGTTGCCGTCTCTGAATTCTCAGAGTTTATTTTAGGTGAATTAATCTCAAAGAGTAGAGAGTAGTGTACGGAGATTCCTCCTGGCCTGAAAAGGAGATATTATCTTTATTTCTTTACTAACTGTATTGATCAACTAATCTATATCCACCGTCTGCAGTAAATATCTCACCTATTGTTCCTTAAGTTCTGTGATTTAAAATAAAAAGTCCACTTTATCAACGTCACAAGTCTTGAAAATGTTAATGTACTTCTGCATTAATGGGATTCTGACTTTTAGCTGCAGAGAGTTTAACACACAACCTGTGACCAACAAAGGTAATCAGAGACGTGTGGTGCTGCAGTAAGTAGCATTTTTAAAATGCCGGGCATGAACATCTGTAGCTATATTTCCAAAAAAAAAAAAAAGGAAGGAGTGCATCAAAACTCCATCAATATTCTGCACAGCTACTGACATCAGGAGAGAATAAGCTGATTTGCTAGATGTGGCTGATTAGAATGGAAATGATGTGAATTTCCTCGCTTTTGTGTCTGCCAAACAAAAGCACTTCTTCATTAGACTGCAGTGGTGGTTCTGCGTCTAAAACATCCACCGCATCACTTCATTCCAAACTCAGACAGCTCTTTGTCTGGAGTGGACCTGACTGTGTCCCATATCTGTCAACACACACCTCTTCTCTCTGTAGGTGGCTGCTATGCTGGGTTTTACCATCCTCTTATCCATTTTAGGCTTGTTTTATGGCATATTTCCTGATGTTTTGAATATTTGCTACAGCGCTGTCGCCTTATGCAAGTCATTTTAAAAGGTGACTGGTAGTATGTGTGTCTACAAACACTTCTTGCTGCTGAAAATGCCACACCTGTTTGCCAATCCTGTCGTCACCTGGCATCTAACCCGAGCATCTAAGTAGAGCTTTTCTTTGTTCTCATTTCTGCTGTGATGAAGTCAGTGGAGGTGCACGGGTGCAGCCCACACATTAAAGGCTTTTTAACTTTTCAAGCAGAGAAATGTGCCTTGAACTATTCTTCTGGGGGGATCAGGCTGAATACAAGCAAAACAGCTTTATTCTTTTGCTCTTGTCTTCTCATGTGTGCACCTAGATTTCAAAGACCTGTTTTCTTTCATCTGATTTATAAAGCAGCACTGCTTGGCACATGTAACCTCCCTTACTGCCTCCTTTTCTTACATGATGTCAACATTCAAAAAATCAATAGGTGTTTATATTTACAATGACTCAACTGAACTGATGGACAGCCTTTTTAGCCTGAATCTAAGTCCAGTACTTCCTCTCTTTAAGCTCTGTTTTGGTCTCCACCACCTCCTGAGGGAAATATCTGACTCTTTAGCTGCTAAATGCTGCACTATGACAGTGTCTGTCTGCTGAGCAGGTAGAGGACAGTGGACACTGCTGCTGAAAACGAGGTTGATGAGAGTGCTGAGACTAAAACTGTAAAGTTTTTGGCCACGAAACTAAAACAGTGAGGCTGAAAGACAATAAATTGATGAGGGAAATTAAGTGAGGTGATAATTTTTCTGTAGATTTGTCACTACAAGCTTCTCCTCTTATATTACATGTGGTCATTTTCTGTTGTTAATATAAAAATACTGATTAGTGCAGCTTTAAGTCTGTGCATGTTAATCCTGACTCATTACCAAACAGGACAAAGTAAGTGTTTAAGGAACAAAAAAAAATTAATGAAATGTGTGAATATTCTTGGTGGTTGTTGATGTTGTCATGTTGATTTCTGTCATGACTCCTAATTAAAATGAATGAAGTAAATAATGACAGAATTTGACACAAGATGCAGCTCTGAGGTCGTTTTCTTTTGAGTGCTGCAGTCTGGCAGACAAAAGCAGGAGGAGTTGTGAATCCTTCATAAGATTAGAGGATGAGCTCCCGCTGAGGTATCGCCTCCGTGTTATTGGCCGTGACAGTGCCAGACACCACAGGGGAAGGCAAATTATCGGGGGGAGCAGCTTGACAATTACTGTACCCACAAGTCTTCCTGTTTCACCGCTCACCTGCCTTCTCTGATAATGAGAGGAAAGGCCGAGCGCTCTGACGAACCTGGCACCATATGCCTCGTTTTAATCTTTAACAAGAAAGGGATTCACAAATATCTTCTTGTCTCAGCAGTTATTTGGACTTTGTATTGAACTGTCTGGACAGTTTTTGGTAACATCACCACCCCCCCCCCCCCCCTTTGTCAGTCTGACTTGGATCCAAATAAATGCTGAGCTGCACATTGGCAGGAGCCTGAACACACACAGGGGAGGTGGACACTACAGGGGATGTTTGTCATTTACCCGTCAGTGTCCTGGGTCTCGCTTGCATTGGGGAGAAGAAATGAAGGTATAAGAGGTGGAAATAAAACTGTAACAGGGAGAATGAAACCAGCTGGGTGAGGCAGAGCCACAAGAGATGAAATCTTGCCAACTGATGTGTCACTTCAAATTTCTACACAAAACAACACATTTTGTTTGACTCAAGCCTCTGAGAGATTTCTCTACAGAATTCAATACGACAGAACAGTTAAAGTTTGAGTTAGAAAAAAACCATCCATCCATCAAAAGCTCTGTTAATCAGAAGAAAATCAAATAAAAAATGAAAACAAAATTTAATCTTAAAAACAACAATTACAGCAGCACAAACTAACCCGGACACAAAACAGCTAAAAACAAGCCAGAACAACACGCGTTAAATTATCTGCCTCATTTAAGAAAACCTCCCTGACCTGACCTCTGAACGCCACGCTAACGTAGACAACCTGATAGATGATGGAACACGTTTCCAAATGAACCTGATGATCAGACTGAGACTCTTCTTTTCGTTATTTGTCTGACATTTGTTCACATCCGTCTGTCTGTTTGGGACGTGGGCTTCTTTTCGTTTTATCCCGACCAATCAGCAGCGAGTGACCGATCAGTCCCGTCAACGTCATTTTCAGTTGACACCTCAGCTGCTGACAGGAGCAGTTCACTTACTGATTGAAGAAATGTCAGTTTAAGAGCAGCTTCTGACAGTGGAAGATTATGTCCCTGCTCCTGCAAAGCTCTGATTGATTTTCCAACTGGGGAAACAGCCGTCAATGAGCACGAAAGATCTATTTGAATCATGGGAAAAAAACCAGGGTTGTTGGTGGCGATTCAGAGAACCAGGTTAGTTCAGTAATACTGGTGTGCAGATAATAGTCCACAACTGCGTTAGGGTAATTAAATAATCAGGACCTTTAAGTTTTCAACACAAAAAATCAAAGAGCTCTTTTCAAAAGCAGATACATATAAATTTTTCAACATTTCTCCACATTCTTTTCACTGTGTTGTGATTCAGTTTACGCCCTTTCTTCATTAGAGGGAATGCAGTGATTTTATGTTTAAAATGAGTTTTGTTTTTGAGGAAAAACAATGAAGTTTTAACATTTTCTTCACCATTAGCAGTCACTGTGATGTTGGCCAACCATTACTGAATTTAAACAGGATGTGCAGCCATCCTGAACAGCAGGGGAAGAAAAAAAAAATCAGTTTTTTTATTCTGTCCAGTTAGTCATGGCACGAAACATTCGCCTGCAGCAGCATCTGACACAATCCCAATGACAACCGGCCTCTTATCTATTCAAATAGCTGTCCATGCCAAACGATCTGCTCATTTAAAATTTAATGAAATTATCAAGGCTCGGTGGAATGTCTCGCCACCACAGTGGAGATTTGATTACGCCTAAACCATGTGCCTCTGCTCTCATCTGCTCACCCAGCGGTTTTCCATATTCAGATGGATATTTCATGCTCAGAACTTACCTGATTCCCAGCACGTGGATGGCTTTAAATCCAGGGAGTTTGTCAAAAACATGCTGCATCTGTAAAAGAAACAGCACTTTTTAATACCTGAAACATCAGTCAAGCTGCCTCTCATCTGCCTCTGCAGAGGCCAATGTAATTAACTCGGAGCCGTCAAACAGGAGCTTGTTAATGAGCTGGCAGGGGGCCAATATGTCAGTATAAAAAAAGAGATTGCATGAATGGGAAACCCTCATTGATATCTATCTTTGGGCAAGTTAAGCACCTGGACACTCTTATGACATAATCGTCTTTAAAGGCTCCATCAGGTAACATCCTGCTGCGAATCGCGTGCAACTCTAAATGATCCTGATGCCTTTTTAAGAGTCTTTCAATGAGGAAATAACACTGAAGGACTTAATTTCTCCACATGACTCTCTCTGAGGAGCTGGACAAAAGAAATGTGCCTGCAGAGAGAGTGGGTAATCTTTTCCCTTTCCCTGGCCCTGACCTTACGACCCCGCGCTGTAAGCTTCTTTACATTCAGAATGAGTGAGAGCCATCAGGTCAGAGGGACTCAGGTGGACTGAGGCAGGTACTGATGACATGAGATCAGCAAACGCTCCTCTGAATATTACTGAGCAGTTTAGGTGTAAAATATCTCACACAGCAGTTTGTACAGACACAGTGAAATAGCTGTGTCAGGAACAGGTGGTTGCCACCTGTGGAATTTGTTTGGAAAATATTCTTTGCGAGACATGTTCCACACCACAGATCACAATCAGAAACAGAAAAGCAGTAAGCAGAAGTCCCACCTGGTCCTGCAGGTGGTGAGCCAGGTCAATGTACTGAGGGGAATCTGGGTCGTCCAGCAGCTCTCTGTAACCCGGATCCACCAGGTCGATACTGAACTCCACTATCTGCTCCACCGGACTCTCAGGTACCACGTTAGGAAGCTCTGAGTCCTTCAGGACAGCAAACAAGAATCAGTATCGAGGTAATGCTATAAAGGTAACTCTACGGTCTGCTGTGAACGTCATCTTTATACGTCAGCTTTAAGTAAAGTAAGTAAATCCACAGAAAGTAAATCAAAAGAAAAAAGAAGACAGAAGAGAAAGACAGAAAAAGAAACTGGAGGAAGGGAAAATTCTCCAGTAATATTTCAGAAACCACAAACTGTCCAGAAGTACAGCAGGTAGAGTAAATGTACTTTCAACAGCAGGACACATTAAAATGTCCTGGATCCATCCCATAGTCCAACATCACAGAGAGTCAGTCCGATGTGAATCATGACTCCTCTTCTGTATGTTCAACATTCAGTTTTCAGTTTGGCTCAAGAAATACCAGCTGAACAGAGAAATAACCTGCTCCTCTAAGATGACTGACAGCACAAACTCAAATTATTCTGGTAATTTCCGAGGATAGTCAGCAATTTCAGTCCTGACTGACAAAATCAACCTGTGTGGAACATTTTTAGAGGAATTCAATGTCAAACCTCAGCTAAGACGTTTTACCTTTTTTTCTGAACTAAAATTAACCTCCCAATCACTTTCCTGCCAGGAGAGAGCAGTAATTATCTGAGGAAAGACACAGTGCACTGCTGCGACCGTCGACACAAGGAGCCTGGACTGAACTTTACAGCAGCAGCACCAGCTGGGCAACCGCTAAATAAGTTCCTGTTACCTGCAGCAGGTGAACTGTCCTGAGAGCTAGAAGACAAACTGAACAGGCTTCATCCTGTGACTAAAAGGTCACATGATCAATCTCTCCAACACACTGAGGAAGAAGAACAATTACATGTTTTACTTTTTCTTTCCTTGTGCTTTTTTAAAGTTTGGTTTTTACAAACGTTACTAGAGGAACTGGTGCTTTAACATCTTTCAGCTTTTTTAGGACAAGCTGACAGACTCAGTCAGAGAGCAGCTGGTGAACACAGTGAAGCATTTAGCAGCTAAAGAGTCAGGAGGTGGTGGAGAACAAAAACAGAGCTAAAAGAGAAGGAACACTGGACTGAGATTTGCCAGAAACAAAATTACAGAAGAAGGCTGAGGTCCTGTGCCTGATGTGAAACACCAGAGCTAACAGAGAATTAACTGGCAACTATTTTAATTACTGAACAATCACTTTTCTTTTTTCTTTGTCACATATAACAGAAAACTCAAACCTTCTCGACTGTTATTCTTTTAAAATTATCTCAATATGAAGTGTGAAGAGCTTCCAGCCTGAGGACAGCAGGTTTCTTATGAGGAACGACAACAAGCGGAGAAAATCCAGAAAAGGTGAGTGGATGAAAATCTGCTCATGTACTATCTATACTGTGTGTCTCTGAGCAAGGCACATAATCCACTTAACTGCTCCAGTGGAGCTGCTCAGTGGTGAACAGTGCAGCTGGGAGAATGGTCTGCAGCCTTTACAATGCAGACAATTAGTGGCTAATGGGTTAAAACATCATTAAACTCCACATGTTTCAGGTTCAGATGAGAAGAGGGACATGATGGAGAAATCACTGCCTCTCACTCAAATGAACTGACGTGTCATTTCAGGAGAACATTGACATTTTGCAGCCCTGACAGGAGTCCTGTCAAAAACCTCCTCCAGCTCCTTTGACTTGTTGCTGTCGAAAAGAGTGTCGACCAAATATCTAACATGTAAATCTAAGTGTTTGTACCTCTTTGACCTCTTTGACCTCCTCCTCTTCGGGCTGGGTTTGATCAGGGGCGGGGCTCGGAGAGGCGCTCGCGGGGCTCAGGAGGACGGTGGTGCTGGTGACGATCGCCGGCGCTGCTGACGGAGCGACGGTCTGAACCTCTGCACCCGAGCAGACAAAAGAGTCACTTATATCACAGAGTAAACCAACACCACAGTTTCACAGTTCATGGTACAAGGACAACAAATGATTACAACACATTCTGTGTCCAACAGCAGCAGATCAAGAGAATTCAATAACATCATAACAGACACAATAAACAGAGTTGGTATCTGATAATCAGAAATCATGTTTCTACCTGTGACCTCAGGGATCTTCTGTGGCGGTGCAGGAGTCAATCTGCAGAAGAACATTTTTAAATATCCATGTTATTCTGAATATGAAGCAGGACTTTACTGTGTTAGAACCTCCTTAAACATATTATTTTATATTTTGTATCAGTTCATGTAAATTCAGTTTTAAATGTGATTTGACTAAAAAATATATCCACACATCATAAAGAGGAAAACAAACTATAAATGGGAAATAACTGAGCTAAAAGTAATGAATACACTGTTATTAGCTTAAAGTAATGAATACACTCACAGTGAGAGCTACAGCAGTGGTGAACAAGTTAACAAGTAAAGGAAGTTTTCTGGTACAAAACACAAAATGAGAGAAAAAGAAGCGTTTCAGTGCTTTTTCAACTTTCCCTCCTCAACTACTTTTCTCTGCTGATATTCACGACCCTGACAACATCACACACAGGCATCAAACACTGGTTAAACAGCTGACATTAGTTTTCACACAGTGCAGCTGAGGCTGATGATACAGGCATTGGTTTTGTGGGTTTCATCCTCTGGAGAGAACGAATTTCTGCAGAGAAATGAATGGAAATCCATTTATTACTTGTTGAGATATTTCCCTTCACTGTTTACTTCAGTTTATTTATTTGTTTATCTGTGTATGTTTTCCCACCTTACCACCTCTGCAAAATGTCTGAGCCTTCTCCAGAGAAGAATGACTGCTGTCCACTGTCAGTCACGTGTAAAGCACTCTGAACTACACTAAGCTTTGGGACAGTTGATGCACAATTATGTTTGGACTTTGATTGATTTGTTTGTTTTTTCAGTGTGACCACACGCTCAGTGAACTACCCTGACTGTGACAACAAAGACAGCAATGACGGTCACACAGTCAGAACCTGCAGCCTGCTCAATGGCCTCTTCCTTCTTTGCATCATGTTCACATTATCAGTGTGCCTGTAGTGAGAGAGACGCAGAGTGAGAACATGATTATCTGTCACCCCTCACCGTGATGGAGGTCTCCTGTCTCTCATCCGGCTCATCCTCTGTAAACAAAAACAAAACAATTCACTGTACGAGTCACACAACACACACTGTCACTGCACACACACTGTAACACTTAGGCAGTGATTAACCACATGATTATCTTGTTTGTGATAATGATGTCAGGTGTTAGTGGCTGCTGCTGATCTGATGGAAGTTGTTCAGATTGACGACTGACTGAACGACTCATTAATTAATTCGTTCACTTGTGTTATTTTTTTGTCTTTACACTCAGGAGCTGAGTTTGTGTAAATGCAATTATGTGCAAATTACCTGTTGTGTGTTGTGGTTTAAAAATACATTCAGCTGCTGCCACCTCCGAGGTCCTGAGGGAGTTAGACAACCCTTCAGGCCATAAAACCCATTAAGTCTCTGCAGTATCATTCAGCACTGAGAGCAAATGTTAATGAGAAAAGAAAACTTTCTCCTGTGTTTCTTTAAAGGGTCAGTTCACCCAAACGGTTTGGGACAGCACATGACAACAGCAGCACTCCAGTATTAAAACTGTTCTTTTTTCCTTTTTAATATTCAGCAGGAATGTGTCTGTAGCCACTGCATTAGGTAACCTCATCTAATATTAGGACGGGTGATTAATATTTGCAGGTGTACCTAATAAAGTGGCCACTGAGAGTAAATCCTCAGCTGGGAAGGGAAATGTTTTCTGTCCTCTTGGTGTTAAATGAGGCCATGAGGCAGCTCCACAGACTGCACAGATGTGGTGTTGATGAATGTGCTGAGAGCACCATGTTTACATGTTTACTGATGGATTTCTAACAACAGGGAATAACACTGCCTGTGCAGCACCTGGATCATTCATGTGTGGGAGGTCACACGCCTGCAGCTCACAAGATCTTCATCTGAAGTAACTGTTCTCAGCCTGGAGACAAACTACTAACTGTGAACTGTGAAACGTGAACAGCCACAACTTACATTCCTGAATGAAGACTCGTCACTTTCAAAACTAGAAGACAAACTCTGAGAGAGATTTACTGTTTGAACATTTTGTCCCTGTAGACTTCATCAGAATTCCTTTTTGTATCAACTTGGGTCTTATCTTAATACTTTCAGCCATTATTCTCGTATCATTTCAGTTTTTTATCACTGAGAAAAAGTCGAACAGGTCTAGAATCACCTGTATTCAGAGGATCAGCAAAGTTGGAAACAAACCACCAGGTCACACAAACTTTTTTTAGAGGAGAAAACGAAGCAAATTATCACATAGCACGACACAGTGTCTAACTGTTGTAGCTAAGCTGCCTTGTATATACAACATATTATGTGAGTATGATGACACATGAGATGAGACCATGAGAACAAAGCTGTACTAAATCCTTTTCACTGAAGATAACCACCTTTGCTTTTCCCACCGTAACAAGTCAAAATGTTTGCTGTGTAAAAGAGTAACTCAGTGTTTCTTGGATACAGAGGTACTTCACTGAGTTAAACTCAGCAAGGTCAAACCTCAATACCTGAGCCAACCACACGCTGCACAGCACTATAAAATTAGCTGCTCGTGCATCATTCTTCAATTGTCGGATGGAAGAAAGTGAGAGGTGAGATTCCCATGGTTACCACCTGTAAGTCACCTGGAAACTCAACAAGGTGTGCACCACTCTCACTGATAACACGTGTACATTGTGTGTTCTCTACACCACATACAATGAACTGTGTGATGCATGCAGAGAGGGAGGTTATAGAGAACAATAGGAGACAACACACACACACCTCCCACACCAGAGACTGGACGTACATTTCAGCAGAGTACTGCTGTAGGCGACCGTCCAGCAGAGAAAAGGAAAAGTGATCCTTTCTGAAGGATGGTGATGAATCCAGTTCTCTCTCTTAAACCTGTTTCACTGATCTGTTTCTTTTCTCCGTCACCACTCCTGTTTCCTCATTTCTTCTATTATTTCTTCTGTATTTCTCTTTTCTTCACTTTGTGAACATGACACAGCTTCTCGTACATTTCACCCAGTCAAGCACCTGTTAACATTCATGTATGAGCAGCTTTGATATAACCATGATAAACATGAACACACATCTGTTTACTGGAAAACAGATGAAAACTGTTGCTTTGTAGATGAACATCATTTACAGGAGGCTGGTTGGAGGTGTGTAAATGTGTGTGTGTGTGTGTGTGTGTGTGTGTGGCAGGGAAAAAGCTCTGTAAGCCTGCTGTGCTTTCCTCACCCTGTGAATCATGCTCATGTGCTCCTCCGAGCTGCTGAAGTTTTTGGCGAGGTCAGAGATGCAGAGCGACTCGTGTTGACACGTGTGAACCCATCTCTGGTACTCGGCCGTCCCGGGGATCCTGTCGAAGAAGATCCTGAATGCCTCCCACACAGCCTCCTGACAAACTGACCAAACAAACACACACACACACAAAACACAGGCTCTGAGACTTTCAGCGCTGAATACACTGCTCAAAGAAACACAGGGACTATCTGCTCTGTGGGAATCTGTCGCAGGCTCAGGTTTTTGCTAGCAGGATATCTTCATAAACTCTTATCACATTTTCTGAAGTTTGGAGGAAAGTTCGGCCACATGCTGTAAATCAAGTTTTTTGGTGCAGATCCCGGATTTCTCATCAGTGCAGGAGGCATGTCTGAGCACAAACTACTTCAGTTAATCAAAGGTATTTCAAAAAGTATTTCACACATATGACAAAGTTCATGTCATTAATCTCAGTGTGGGGTGGATGACGTCTTCAGGAAACATGAGTGGGACCTCTGAGCACTTTATGATTTCAGAAAACAAAATGAAAGAACAAACTTTCTCCAACTGACCTGAAGTTATTTAAAGGATTTAATGTGACTCTTTGCATAAATAAAAACCTGATTTGATTTAATATGACTTTGATTTATGATCGATAATGAAGCAGGTGACATGTCTTACAGTAGAAGAAGATGTAGATAAATGATTCTGTTATTTACATCCTGAAAAATTAACAATGTAACGAACCCGCTCTGACTTTTACCACGAGAATAAACCTCCATCCAGTCACTTAAACACAGAGAAAAACAGCAGCGCAGCTCGTAAACACACAGCTGTGTATGAAGGCAGGACTGACTGCAGGATGTCTGTGTCTGACATGGGACACCTTCTGATGAACAGGTACAACCTCTTTAAAGAAAGTTCAACAATATCAATCACTGCTGCACAAACTGCACAGCTTGTCATTCTCTCTGTTGAAGAGTTTTGACAGCGACAGACTTGAAAGTGACAACCTGAATGGAGGAGGTGAGTGAGTCCCTGAGCGCTCAGGCTGGAGGATCAGCTGGTTTCTCTGTGGATCGTGTAGCTGCTACACACTGAGTCCTGCACCTGTGTCTCACATCATTTCCCTCCACTCTCCCTCTGCCCGTCACCTGTCGTTCCTCCTCTACCTTGATATGTAACATTATTCTCAAACATTTTATTTTGCACACAGGGTCCAAACTGAAATTCTCTTGTGTAAAACCTGTGTGCACAATATTCACCAAGGCAACAAGGACGACGAGTCCGTTGAAGATGAGATGAAACTGTTCAGCTCCTAATGTTCCACTTAGTTTTCTTTTCATACATCTGATCAGGAATGGCCTGAGTTTCATCAGCTAAGATGATATTTTGTATTTCAAGCCTCTACATTGTTATACATGAGACACACACTTTGATCAGTGAGTGTGAGTGACGATGTTCTGGTGGAGACATTTATTAATGAGTGTATGAATCTAAATACAGGTGATGTTTGGTGCATTAAGGTGAGTACCTCTGAGCTGGTAGTAAGCCTGGTGGCTGGCGAGCACTTCATCGACCGTCTCCTGTGGGCAGATTTTCACTCCAGGGTGTAAAAACACCGACCTCTGGGATCGACGTCTGCCCAGTTCAAAGCCCGAGCCTTCGCTGCGCGCCGACGTCCTCAGCAGCTCCGCCAAACGCACAGAGCCGACGGCCTCGGGTTTCAGTCCTGAGTCCAGCCTGAGGCCGCCCTCTGAACAGGACACAAGACAGAGGAGAGTCAGGGTAACTGCAGATCAGAGCCTGGTCAGATCCAAATCCCTGGCATTTGTTTAGAGCAACAGATGGGTGCTGGACAATACAACTAATGGTCACAAGATTTAGGCAACATTTGAAAACATGGTCAACAGAAATGAGCACCGTCTTCTGTAAACCCCACCCATCTGGCCCCAGCTCAGGCCAGGAAACTTCAAAACAAACACAACAACAGCTTCCTGATCTGTGGAGAAAGCATCAGACTGAAAACTGAAGCAGATGAAGATAAAAATGAACATTTTCAGCACGAGGACAGAGCAGACAGCTGCTGTGGAACGTGTTTTATGGTAAATGCTGCATTTAATAAACAGTTGCCAGAAATATGTCTGATGAAGCCTGCGATCACTGCTGCAGTCATAGTGACCAGAAATCCTGCAGCATGCCTCTCACACTAATACGAGTTATTCTCCTGGATTATATTAATTTAGAGCCTCAATGATTAATCAGTTAATTGATTATCAATCATCAGAGGATTAATCTTTAACTGCTTTGTTACTTTGATTATTATTCAAGCAAAATGACAAAGTATTTTCTTGCTGCAGCTCCTGCAGTGAGAAGGTTTCTGTTCCTCAGCCTGGGATCGATTCATTATTAAACAACAGGTGAAAGCTTTTTGTTTCAGCCTGATGATTCCACTTGGTGTCTGGATTTGCTGATTTTCTCTCATTTATTTGGTTTTGGACGTTTGAGGACGTCACCTTGAAGTTTCTGTGTCTTCGTCTCTTCCACAGAGCGACTGCTTCATTGGTTGATTAGCAGATTAATGTCTGATGGATTCCTAAACAGACCTGTAAAGAACTTTTATGTCATGACTGGACAACTTATACATTTAGTTTTGGCCAAACAGAAAACTGTTTGTACAAATTGTTCTTGTATTGAGGCCCAGTGTTTTTTTCCTAATTTACTTTGAGGGACTCTGACTCATAACCAGCAGCTCATTTGAGTTTGCCGTCCCTTTCTCGGTTTGTTTTTTATTAATAGAAACCTATTCTGAGCATTTTCCTGAGCTGCTCTCATTGCTAGAGGACCTTGTTGACTGCACAGAGCAGTTTGTACTTTCAGAACAAAAACTCAACAACCTTTAGATGCACAGGTCATAAAAAAGTAAAAAGTAAGTTCAATTAGTACCTTGGTGAAAATTGGCAAAACCGAAAACAATCAGCGTGATAAGTAACAGCCGTCTCCAAGGGAACTGGTGCAACCTTTAATTTCCAACATTTGAACTACAACCTGCCTGAATGAGCTGTTTCTATATTAAGCTGTTGACAGAGCAGTATGTCTCCTTCAGTGTGGCTCTGATTTATGTTATTTGTGTCCATGAGCAGCAGTGGGTTTAGTATTATATCTTCCTGCCAGGGTTCGGGGTTCACTCTCCCTCTGTGTGCCCACTCACACTAAAAATAAAAGCACTCACTGTACTTGAAAGCTGCTTGGAATAAAAGCATCCACCAAACAATAGTGTACTGTACGTACATGTATTTGATCATGCAATCCAGCAGATATATTCAGGACGGCATTAGGTAAAGTGGGAGTTGTAACTCACCAGGCAGCCTACTTGTCAGTGCTTTAAGAATAATTCGACATCATGTGTGTTGTGAACCTGTGTGTCGTATATGTTTTGTTGGTAATATTCAGCAGACAGGATTCAGATTCTGTAACACAGATAACCCTGCTCCCTTTTGTTGTGTTCTTAGCTTTCTTCTCCACAACTAAGTCTGGAGAGAGCTGTAATTCAGATTGTCAAGCTGTCACCAAGCTGGCAATAAATCTACCAAACGGTGCTATTATCCGTTTTCCATTTTCATTTGCATGGTGGACATGTTTGCAGATATTCACGGCCCGTCATAAATACTGATTTCACTCTGGCTGCGGATCAAGATAAGACAAAGACAAAGGATTTACTCAACTCGGTCTGTTTTATCATGCATTTAAACAGCCTTTTTGGATCCTCGGGTGAAACGGTGACAGTGTCCAACACCTTAATGATTTCACAGCCAAGTACTTATGCAATCGTAATAGGCTTTGCTTCACATTATGGCCAAGTTTAGTACACGCAGAGACAGTTTTACTATTCAGAGTCTCATATCTAACTGCTTTTATCTATTCTGAAGTGCCAACTCTCTTTTTTTGCAAAGACTAAAAGTGTAAAAGCATTTGACTTCTTTTTAAGTTGTAAAGGACTTGAAGTGTCAGGGCTCAAAGGGATTGTGGCTCTGCGAACAAAACGAGGCTTACCTTTAATTCCAGCAGCCTGTGGAGCGAGGACGAACAGCAGCACGAGTCCAAATTCCCAAAGCATTGTTGAGAGAGAGTTCCCCAAAAAATATGAATGTCAAAGTAAATCCAGCGGGGCGAGGGGAGGTGGGAGGTAGGGGGGGCTGGCGGCGTCCTCTGGCTCAGGTGGAGCTCATGGGTGCAGTCGGTTTGGTGGCAGGGTGTCTGAGGTCGAATGGCATGAAGACGGTGGATCCTTCAGGGCCCTGAGCTGCTGCTGAAACACTCCTAATGATCTCCGGGATGTGCATCTGATGGGAGGTAAACCCACAGCCTCCTCCCAAGGGGAACTGTGGGACGGTGAGAGCTGGAAGTGTGGCAAGAGTGACGAGGTTAAAAAAGTAGGCACTGTTTCTGGAATAATCTGTTTATCTACTGCTCAGACATAATCCGTCTTTACCCCGCGGCCCTTGCAGCGCTGGCGTCATCCTGTTAGTGGCTTTCTGGGGGCATCTGTCAACCGCAGTGACCAGTTTGTTCAGCACACCCCCTCCCGGCCCACCCTCACACATTACACTGGTGTTTCCCCAGCGTTTTTATTCTTCGCTGCCCTGGGAAGCAGCACACAGTCTCCATTGGAACCAATAAAACTCACATTATTCTGCAGCGATGACAGCTCCTGTAAACTCACCCAGTGAGGTAACATCTTCACCTCGGCACCAGTCTGACAGTCCGCACTGGTCTGACTGGTCCTCGCTCGTCCATGTGCACATCAAGCTGGAAGCAAAAACATGTCTGCTCAGACTCAAAGTGACCAGGATGTTGTTTATTTTAATCCTCGCTGACTTTGTTATTCTGTTGGTTTATGCTGTTTTTATTCATCTGCGTCTCTTTTGTCTTTAAATATACAAAGATTATGGTTCTGATCCTGTTGTATTTTGTTGCAGAGGCCTGAGAGGACTGTGACACTGCAGTCTGCCTCTAACAAATGAATACTGAAACCCTCCGCTGATCGTACTTTCACGCTTTTGTTACAAATCCCATGAGTCCAAAAGCTTATGCCATCTCAGGCTTTAAGTCCCTGTGGAAGCCTCAGACAAATAGTGTTTGTTACAGAAGTAAAGAATCATTTTAAGATAAATCTGGCTCTAATACTGTGGCTAAAAAAACTTTGATAGATTCTTCACTTTAGATCAGAAAGAAACACTGGAGCTATGTATAGAAATAAATATTTACACATATATATTTTCTTCATATACAGTAATTAATATGTATTTTTGTTCATAGAACACATAATTCTTGTTGTATTTTATTTCCACTGTGGACGTCATTAAACTGTATGTGAATTTAACCACTGTGGCTTCAGTCCAAAACCCACCTTTAGTCTGTAATCATCATAGAGGACCTAAAAACATCTCAACTGTTGCTCATTAATTTTTCTGGTCTTCAGTTACACAGCAAATAGTTTCAGCTCTAACTGTTTCTCTTTTTCAGCAGCAGTGGCCTAATTTTGTTTTAGAGTTTCAATCTGAATTAACTGAATAATCATTTAACACTGTGGCTCTAATCAAACTGCATTTGAGTTCAAGTGGCACAGATCATATTTTCTGATGATGACGAAACGAGGAGGAAGGCTGGGGGGGGAATTTACTCTCCTCACTGAAGGACGGACTGGATGCTTCTCCTTTTGTTTCTCAGACAGAAAACAGTCACTTCACTGTTGCAGCACTTTAGTTTTTTAGCCCAGTGTTTGTGAAGTGAAGATGAGCACCAACGTACGACCTTTCTGATGCCAACAAGTCGGGGAAAGTTGAAGGTATTAACTTATTGTAGGTCAGCTGAAGCTCAGACATCACAGAGTTTGGCCATATCTGAAGAGCCGAGGAAAAGAAGATTAGAAATTGCTTTTAATCTCTAATCCAGCAGCTGTTTAACCGTCCAACTCTGTTCTGTTGGTTGTACTCCTGCCAGAGGGGAACAGCAGCAGCACGAGACCTAGTTTCAGCAGCAGCAGCAGCAGTAGTAGTAGTAGTAGTAGTAGTAGTAGTAGTAGTAGTGGAAGGATTAGTGGTAGCAGTAGTAGTTAGGTATAAGTTATATTAAGAAAACTAGCAGAACTAGCCATGGGTGGTCATCTGGCTAGAGTTAGCAGAAACACATGTAGTAACAGTGGTAGCAGTACTTATACAGGTAGTACTAGCGGTAGTATTTGAAGTAAGTGCAGCAACAGCACAAGTGACAGTACTTATATTGGTTGTACTAAGTACTACTGTTAGGACTACTACTGTTACAGCAGTAATAGTAGTAGTGCTGTTAGTTACAGCAGCAGCAGTAGTGGTTGTAATAGCAGTAACAGATGGATGTAGTAGTAGTACTAGCAGCAGTAACAGAAGTATTCTGCAGTAGAAGTAGCAGCAGAATGGGTAGTTTTAGTTTGTTGTACTATCTGGTACATTAAGGTCAGTGTTTACTGCTGACACTGTGGAGATCTACTGTCTGCCTCAGCTCTTATCTAACACAGCAGAGCAGCTCTCAGGGAGCTGCTAATGACAGTTTCACTTTACACAGTAAAATCTAGCTTCACTTATCATCGTATTATATTTAAGAAAGTATTTAAAAGTGTCCTCCCTGGGCTCAAACTACGAGACTCTGACATTTGATTAAATCCTCAAAAATTCACAGCTCATATTCGACACCGTCGTCACAAAGGAATCTGACAAAACGGAAATGAAAAGGAAGCGATAAGAAGGAATCTCTCTGAAGTTAGAGGCAATTTAATAAAACAGGTGAAACTATTTAGTATTCAAATGGACGTTCTCTGTGATACCAGTGAGGAAGATACAGATTTTAGTCTCAAGGACTGTAGAGGGAATCAAACCTGTGACCTTCTCTCAACCCTGCTGCAGGAATTCTGTTTCATTCCCAATAACATACTTCAACTTTCCCAGTTTAAATGAAGGAACTGATAGCTGCTTGTTTCCAGAGTGCTGAGGTTTCAGATGCTTCTCTCCCAGCAAATCCTACTGTGATGAAACCCAGACGAGAATGACAGATAATCCAGTTAATTTAGTCTGTCAAGCCTCTCTGTTTAACCTTTCACCGCTAAAAATAATCCCCCCCGACGCCCCCGCAGCCGACTCCTCCGGCAACAACACAGGTTACAAGACAAATTCCTGTTTCTGGTCTCCACCAGCTGCAGACCAAGTTTTCTTGGTACAGAATAATCAGCTTCTTAAAGAGAAAACTAACTCAGTATATACTCTCTGTAAGTCTGGCCAGGGTTACACTCAACAATGTGCAAACACATCATCACAAAAACAAACCTGCTTCCTAAAACAGACAGCAGCTTTGTCGAAAAACTTTGCTTCTTAAGTTTATGTGGCCCCAGACAGACTGTGGCTTTGTTTGGACTGCCAGCCCACACCTGTTTATTACTGTGAAACACAGTTAGATATACTAGAAATTTGACTTGTGCACTCTTGAAAGGCCTGTTAAACTAATCTAATACAGTCGTATGCCTCTGCCAAGCAGTCCAGGTGCAGTTAATCAGCAGGTAAATTCTTGTTGACTTTGACCAACAAAATCTAATCAGTTCATCCAAGAAATTCCCTCAAGGTTTTTCTCAGGTATCGTCGTGTTCTCTGGAACAGGACGTACCTACAGCCAGAAAACACAATGTCTCCAACCACAGCTGTTCCCACTGCAGAGGAACAAAAACAGCCAAAGAAAAGTTCCTGTTGTTAAATTTTAAAAACAGAGTGTCTAAACATTTCCCTTCATTAAAATGATAAATATAAAGCATTTTCAGCCTTTGTGGACAAAGCTGCTCTGAGTATTTTCTAGCTTTTTGTTTGTGCTTATCATGGTGGAAATAAAAGAACTCAGCACTTAAAGGAAGAGCTGGACACTTTTTCTTGGCTGACATTAAAACATTAAAACCTCAGTTTTAAAGATTCAGTACTAACTTACAGGATTTAATGACTTCATAGAGTGGAGCAGCTCTGACAGACACACACTGAGCACTTTATTAGGAACAACTGTGCACCTGCTGATTCATGCAATTATCAACCATGTGGCAGCTCAATGTATAAAGTCCTGCAGATACAGGTCAGGAGCTTCACTTCATGTTCACAGCAAACATCAGAATGAGGTGAGCAGAGAAGCCCGACCCAGTATCAGCATGGTGTTCCTAATAACGAGCTCGCTGGGTGTAGTTAATGTGTCTGTTGCATGGTATGGCATCATTCTGGATTCTGCTGTCCTTGCACTGTGTGAGTCAGTATATTCAGTGTTATCTGCTGTCTGACTCTTTCACATTCAGAGCACATCGTGAAGATGAAGCTGTTTGACAAATCCTTCCTCCTTTTCAGGCTCCATGACCTTGGAGGAGAATCAGAACGCCGTTCATTCCTCTTGCGACCGCGTTTAAAAGTCTTTATTTAAGTCGATCCCATGTTTACAAAGCCCACAGCTACAATGCCTCAGGGTTTTTTTCCTTAAAGAAACCAAGGACTTCAGTGAGCTCAGCTGTTACAGCAGCCGCTAACGTTTGCTCCACTGAGATGAGCATTCTCCCATGATGCACTGCAGGTTTAGGTCATACATGTCAAAGCAGCTGAATGACAACTTTTAACAAGATAAAAAAGATTTTAAAAAACAGGGCTGTTGCAGAGTAAACACATGAACATGGTCAGGACTGTCAAAGATAAAGCTGCAGTTAGTTAATTACTTGTGCTGTGAGCCTGGAGTCTTAAATATATGCAACATGTAAAGTTCTATGAATAATCTGCAAAACAAGCAGCATGCATGAATCTAAACTGGTTTTATATGAACACTTGACATCTGACCCACGAGAGAACTCTGTAAATATTAGTGGCTGGCTGCACTAAGTAAATCATGAATACCTAACATTGGAAAACTGTTGAGGGATGTCACATCAAACCAATTAAGACATTATTGAGACTGAGCGCTCCATCATTAACACATAATTTGCAATTTACACACTGCATATTTACAGATTCAAGCGATTAACGTGACAATAAATTGCCCTCAGGTCTTATCTGCTCACTTGGAGAGAGCCAGAAGCACAGACTGAATTAACCCGACGGATCAACAGAGAGTAAACACACACAGTCACAGGCCTGTTTACACAACAGCAGCTGCAAAAATCAGTGTGTGTGCTGAGACTAACGCCGGTCACACTGTCCCAACTGTCACTGAGACATGAGGCGTCTGAGCAGAGGAGGGAGGGACTTTAAAACTACAGGTAGATCACCTGAGTTCTGGACAGTGATTCAAGATTATTATTTACTATTGGCGGAATTCTAATAATGGGACGATAGTTTGTTATGGTTTCTACAATTATATGAACATGGAAACAGAAAACTCTGCGCTCCCTGAGCTAACAGCCAATCACCTTCACTGAGAGAACACCCTGCAGCAGAGGAGGCAAAACAAAAATCAAACGTCTGGAGCAGAGGGTGAAGAGCTGGTCCCTGGTCATCTGCTGTTGAAGTGTTGTGGATTTAAAGTGAGTGATGTTAAGTAAGAACAAATCATATGCAAAGAGTTCACGAGTTCATGAACACAACTAACCTGTTCAACCACCTGAAAAACACAAAGTGCAGAAATGATGAAGGTCAAGAAGAACGATGAGAAAGACAGAGTGAGGGAGGGAGAACAATTCATTTCTGACTTACTGACTTTTACTGATTTTAACCTCCTTTACTGTGAAAACACAACCTTTACTTGTTCTTCCTCTGTTGGGAGGAAGCTCTTTAAAATGTACAAGTTCATCTCTCATCACTGTGCAAACTGGGTCCCAAATGAAAAACAGTTTGAACAGAGAAATCTCTGTCTCAGCCACTTTATCAATGAGCACAATTAAAGCAAAAAATGACCCGACAGACCTGCTAATGAGCCTGTTTTCCATTACCACCAAATTAGGGCTGATTTAGTAGTTTGTTAAGTATGATGAATGGACACAGACCATTAGTGATTACTTGTGTATTGAGGTAATGGATGTGCTCTTACTGACTTCCTGCTTTCTGTGAGACTGTATTCACAGGACAGAGAGGATGACTGTCTGCATATAAAAACTCTGTCGTCCCTGCTCCATCATACCAGCACTATCAAAGTCTTTGTTGTCAACCAACCCTGATTCTTCTGTGAAAGTCCTCTCTAAAGTCACTGAAAGAGCTGGAAAATACCGAGTGCTCTGTGCATAAAGAAGGTCGTCTCAGCCCCTGAAGAGTTGACATTCAGGAGGAAAGTTTTCATCAAACAGTGATGAGATGTCTGACGGCCTGAGTGAAGGAGAATCTCCCGTTGAAAAGGATGAAGTCTGTTGTTGTTTTTCTGAAGGCCAACACAGACACACAGGCTTTAATAACATTTAAACATGTGGTGTGAATGAAAACAGGACCGGTTCTATGAGTCTGTTACACTCCCTGTTTGTTCTGGTTTTTTCTGTGCATGCAGTGAAAGTGTAGTAAAGCAGTAAAATAATGAACTGTAGAGCTGAAACAGCTCATCAGTCATTTGATTAATGAAGTGACAGAAATTAACCTGCAACTTATTTGGTCACTGATTATTGCTGAAGTTGCTTATTCAGGACAAATGACAGTTACACCTAATGATTATTATTTACCATCTGTCAATCTACCAATTATTTTCTTGACTGATCAGTTAATAGTTTGGTCTATAAATGTCAGAAAATATTGAAAAATATTTCGATAACAATTTCCCCATAGTCTTAAGAAGCCCAACTGGTCCTGGTCCTGGTCCTGGACCTGGTCTGATGTGGTCTAGTTGGGAAAATATTAGTGAATCATCTTTAGCCTGAAGGCCTACAGTTAGCTGCTTGCTGCTCGTTTAAAGGAAGGTTTGAAGTTAGACCTGGTCTGTTGTTGTCTCCTTTCACACATTAAATAAAGATGTCACATGATGGAGACAGTGGGTTTAACTAAGATAATATAATATCAATAAATGAACCTCAACAGTGGAAGCTAACTCCTTACTCCTAACTTACTCAGATGACATTTTGAAACCTGACTGACCACTTCGCTCTGAGAGAACATGACGGTGAAAATCCAGAGTTCCCAAACGTCCTTCAAACAGCTAAAACCACAGAGAAGAGAAACCAGAAGCTGACGATGAACTGTGGGCCGGTAAAACTTTATCTTTACTGAAACTCAAACTCAAACTCAGTCTTTGACGGCGGTGAGAACATCAGACACAGCTGAAGAAGTCAACAGGTGGCGGGGTAAAACGGTGAGTCGCCACCTGCTGGCGTCAGTCTCAGCTCACAGGTGCATGTTTTAATGACTCTGCTGCAGGTGTGAACATTATAAATGATTTAAACTGACTCCACAGCTGAAAACACACTGACTGCTGTCACGTTTCTTTGTCTGAAGGTTTGAATAAGGATGAGATGAACGTCTCAGTCCTCCAGGGGAAGGTACATAATAAGTGGAAAATCAAACCACTGAATCTATATCCAGGTATGAGTTTACATGTGTATTCTCAGGACAGAGAGCTTCTGTAAACACAACCAGACAAACTCAGAGAGGATTCATATGCTGTGTTATTTCTCTGGTATGACCCCAGTGTTCGAATTCCCTCTTCAATGTAGCTTCATCTGTGTGCCGAAGGCTCAGGCTGAGAGGAGACTGCAGCCTTTATAATGAGGTTGGGAATCCTTCATTCTGTTTGATTTCACGAAATCAAAGGTTCTGCAGGTTTGTGACACAAGCTGAAGATTGATTTCACTCTGCTCGTAGTGGAAGCAGAGCTCTGTTGTAATTTTGGCGACAGGTTTGGTATTAAATCTTTCTTTCTGTGGCTGTTTTTGAACTTCTGAAACAAACAATGTTCTCCTGATGAAGTTTGAGTCTTTGTAGGTGGTCTCTTTTCTCTGTCTGCTCAGCGACAGTGGCTATCACTGCTAATGTTAATAACCTGGTTTACATTTGCTTTGCAGGTGTCTGGTTCAGATTCCAACTCTTTTTGTACTAAGACTGACATTTGGTCGGGAGCTCAGGTGTCCTGCTGAGGTTCCTGAAGAGACTGTGTGGTTGTAGAGGCCATCCTCAGTCAGGACTCATCGTCTCCTGGCGTTCAGGCCTGTGCACTACAGTACTGCCCAGGAGAACATGGACAACGTGCAAAAATGAAGCCAAAGAGGGAGGAGAAGGGCAGTGACGATGACCTTCAAGCTGGTGATCAAGTAATTCGCCAAAACATAAGGCGGGAACAGAGAAAGGGCGAGATGGAGAGGAACAGTGCAGAGCTGGTGCCAGACAAGTCAACATCGACTGTTCATGTGAACTGGCTCCTCATCCACCATTTCACCGTCCATCCTCTGTCTCCTGCTGCTCAGCCTCCACTGTCTACCCCTGCATCTCCACCAGGTCCCCCTGCACCTGAAGGGTTGGGGAAACTCCAGAGGGTTTGTGGAGCCAGTTTGGCCCACATAAGCTGTTTTCACAGCACCTACAGGAGCAGCTCGGTCCTGGGAAACTTGTGGAAAGTGAGGTGAGTAAAAGTCTGAGCTTCTGAAACTGTCGATTAGCATTTCATTTCATTACAGATCATAAACTTGTACCTCACCAATACACTGAGACATTTCAGCAGAGCAGGGGACATTTAATAGACTCATATCAAATGACTGCCATTTGAACAGAGGCCTGAGAAAGGTAAGTGATAATAAATGTAATCACAGTGTGGACAATAAAGAGGTATTCAGTGTGCTGTGTTGCATAAATGCAGGTGGACCCATTGGATTAGGACGTCCTAACAGGAGCTGGCTGTGATCGGACAGTGACTGTAAGAGGCCTCAGCTTTATTCAGATTACACACAACTCATGTTGATTTAATTGTTCCTCGTATATCTGTTGCTACATTGTCCAGTCAGTCTGTCCACAACAGAAACACTCCCTGTACCTGGATCCATTCAGGAACTTACTGTGCATAAAGTTTTAGTGTAGAAGTTTATTTCTTGTTAAAGTTGACAGATGTGATTTTAAAGGAGGATTTTCACTTTGATGAGGAGGAAGTGCAAGAAAATACATCAAATACATCTTATTACAAATAAAATGAGCATAAAACAGAAATGTCATCTTGTCACATCCTCTTGAATTTATTCACCAAAAAAACAATTAATGGCAATGTTTTATATTTCACATTTAATGTCGAGACAATTCTAGAAAGTTGCTTAAAGTTTGATGAAAAAAATAACTTGTTTTTCTCAAAAGTAAATATAAGGTAAACTTTGAAAAAGCTGACAGGTTATTTGACAGCAGTTATTTTATTTTTGAAGACTAAACGCTCCAGAGACTTAAATGCTGCCAGTGGAAAAATGGTCCATCCACTGTAAAGTCCAGTTTGAACGTATTTCACTGTGTTATGATTGTAATGTGTGTGAATGTTGCATGACTGTATCTATAAAAAAGAAAAAGTATAAAACCTACAGACGAGGGGAAATGATCTGATTTTCTGTTCTTATACTTTTCCTTGAATCAGTATCTGAATGTGGAACATCTTCCATAATTCACTCTGTCATTATTTAATGAAAAAAATCTGATATTCTCAGTATTTAAGGCTTTAAAAGGCTTTAATTTGGATCCAGCTCTTAAACCTTTTAAGGCCCTGCAGATACGCTGCTGTGTGTGTGTGTGTGAATACTGTGTGTGAATAAAGAGACGCTACTGCATTATCTCTTGTATTGTGAATCCATAAACTCTCAGCTGAGCTTCACAGAGCTGCTGGAGGTTTCTTTTTTTTTTTTCATCTGCCAAAACCGAAGAGATTTCACGAGCAGCTGTCGCCTCTTTACGAGCCAGACACCATCACCATCCAGGTCTTTGAGAAAATATATTTTTAAAATAGCCAATAAAAAAATAGCAGGGAGGAATACAAATACCTCGGGGCAATATTTAATTTCTCAGCACGATAAAGAAAAGATTAATGGAAGCTAATTTGTACATATCCTGTCTCACCTGGATAAAATATCATTAACAGTCCTCAGTTTCAGTTTAACACGAGCTCGTCTGCAGCCACCTCATTATTATTATTTACAAAGAGGTGAAATTGGAAATGTAAAAATAATCCAACAGAATACAAATGATAGTGTCTGAGGTCGGTGCAGGGACGAACAGAAGCACAGGTGGAAAACCTCTGTACACAAAAGTCCGTTTATTCTGTCAGACGTGTGACCTCCTGGTCAAGGATCTGGACATGATTAGACTCACGTTTCTGTCACAGAAAGAAAGATTAATTACCCTGATTTATTATGAAACAGAGGCTACAGCAGTGTGTCAGTTCTCTCCTGAAACAGAAGCAGTGGGAGGGAGTAACTACAGTACATTTAGTGAAGTGCTGTATATTTCTAATGGTCTGACCGTCCCTCTACCCTCAACATTATATCAAAGTTAACATTTCTGGCTCCACTGAAAAAGCCTGAATCATTATATTGTTGCTTAATGCTTCACAATGTTTTACACTACAGTGCAGTTTCTTTTTTTTCTTTCCTGGACCTGTGTGCTCAGAGTCGGAGGATATTTCCAGCTCAGTGAGCAGAACTCTGCACATGCAGTCCAGCTAATCAGCCTTTCCAGCCACCAGGCCAGTCAAAGGCCAAAGAATTACTGAGCAGGGGATGATCAATGTCCCAGTCAGACTCTGTCCCACTCAGGGAGGGGGCTGCAATTTAGGTCAATGTATGCCCACAGTAATTACAAGTCAAGCTGTGAGAGGGAAATTTAATAAGACATTATCTGCAGTGGGGAACAGGCCTAGCTATCCCATCTGCAACAGGGAAAACTTGTAGAACTAGAACAAGTGCAGTGAAAGCAACACTGCAGCACTGAGCCAAAGATGGACATGAAAATGATTCTTAAAATGAGGGTTTGTGACGATATCTTTGAAAAGCATTATTATCATGATTTAGATCAAACTAACAAAACACTTTGGGTTTGAAGTGAGAAATATTTCTCTAAAAAAAAAAACAGCAGAGAAAACAAAGATCACAGGATTCACAAAAAGCCTTTTTTCCTCTGTCAGGAGTCACACAGCAATTTGGCAAAAGTGTTGTGTTGCCTGCATTAATATTCAGTGTCACATTCATTGTCACCATTTCAGAGAACTTTCACATTAATTTATGCAGCGCTACTTGAGTTAAAAGGAAGGAAGCTCGCTGAATTACAAAAACTTGTATCAAGTGTTTTTGTTCCAGACAGATCAGAAAAGGGCAAAGATGTTTTCCAGACCTGTGCAGCAGATGGTCGCTCAGCCACATACCAGGATGTATAGATAGAAAACAAGTGGGACAGATCAGGAACAAACCTCTATCTTTAGCATGGCGGCGTTGTCCTTGTCACCTTGTCCCCTTTCTATACTGCTTTTCTTTAACCTTTAAACACCCGGAGAGAAGCTGCATTCTTTCACCATCTGCATGTAAGGATTTCAACCAGCAACCTTTTTTATATGCAACTCATGCTGTGTCCATTCTGTCTGTATTTCTGTCTCTTGCTTTTGTCTTTTGTTGTGCAGCACTTTGTGATGTCTGCTCTGTTGCTTTATAGTGACGGATCACTCTGATCTCCAGTGTTCATTTGGTGCAGCGAGCTGATGCTGATGCATAAAGCTGCACTGAAGCATCACTTCAGACACGAGGTTTGACCATCGCCGTCATTTTGAAACAATGACTGACATCTTATAAAGGATGAACACAACAGATGAGCTGAGTGAATGTATTTTAGCAGGTTGTTATGTTTATATACAACTGATCCGCAACAGCAAATGACTTTTAACATTTGACAGAAACAATAATCTTTCGAGGATTCAAACTCTTGACTTTAGTGTCAAAGTTCAGGCCTTTTTATGGCCACCACCCACTCCACCACCTCCCTACATCTGTATGCTTAAAAAATGCAGCTCTTCATGCACTCAGGGAAAAAGTTGCTTTGCAGATAATCCAGGCAGAGATTATGTTTGTCACCACAGTGTAATCACTAAAACAAAAGCAGTGGTACTTCAATATCATTTCCTGGAGATGGGATCTTCTTTTATTTTGGTGCCTGACAAAACAAATGAAGCCAAACACAGGTGAGGTGGTTTGGAGGAGAGATGTAGAAGCTTGTGTGACCTGCCGGTGTGAGCAGAGAGTGCAGCATCAGCTCTGTATCTGCACACAACACACACAACAATGTAGAGCTGCTATCAGTGCTGAGTTCAGTTCAAACCACAGAACATCTTCCTGTGAGGAGCATGAATAAAGCAGAAATTAAAGTTCATGAAGATCTGGTCAGTATCTGAGAAGATATCTTCCTCTGATCTGAGTGTGAGACAGGACCAACGCTACGCTGCTACCAGGCAAAAACAGGCGCTAATAAAAAAAATCCAAAGCCAACAGTCAATGATAGTGTTAAATGAGCAGGGAAACTGGGAACTTTACAAATTAGACTGAATGACATGAAGGTGAGGCTCTCATTAGCAGTGCTTCCACCCTGATGAGATGCCACACCCTCTCTGACCTGCAGGAGAACAGAGCACAAATTAAATCAATGTCTCTTTTAGCGACCAGAGAAGCCTCGAACACATTGAAATGATTTTTCATTCCAGCGCTGGAATCAGCAAATAGAGCCATGATGTTGTCATGTCGTGTGAATCATTTATTCATTTCACACAGGACAGGAGCCTCTCATGAATGACCTCTGACAGTTTACCCAGTGACAGGTATGTTCCTGCCTGGGCGAGAGAGGAAAAGCTATAGGATAAAGGTGAGTATAATGCCTCTCTCAGGTCCAGTGAATTGATATTAAAAGTTCCCTGCTGAAGTGCAGATGATATCGATGCCGCTCCACTGGGCCAGAGGGCTCCGGGTCTGAACCTCGCCTGCTTCGACAGCTGTGGCTTTATTGGATTTTCTCAGAGTGTCTCCAACAGCCGTAACAGCTGTTTAAACTTGCAAAAGAACAATGCTGCATAATTTAGAGTGTAGATACAGAGAACAGTATGTGACATGATACTGTAAGTGCTGCCTGATACACTGATAGACCAATTCTGCTGTCTGGGAATGCCACTGCAGCTCGAGAGGCGTCCGCTCGCAGCATATCAGCATCATAAATATGGTCATTTTTATTCAGGTACAGCCGTGCTGTTACATAACACATCAGTTCTTATAAAAAGCAAAGAGGAGCCTGTTAAACGTGGTCTGCAGCTCTGGACTCTGAGCCCTGCTCAGTTCTACTCCAGCCAGCTGATCGTGGGCTGACTCACACCTGGGACGCCAGGTGAATGCTGTTAGCTGAAATTAGCTGGGTAGACTGCAGGGCTGTTTTCTCAAAATGCCTGGGTAAAAGATGGCTGCCAAACAGAAGGAAGGCTTCCATACAAATGTAGCACAAATTTGAACCACCTCTGCAGAAAATCTCCAACAGAAAATGCAGATTAATCTGTGTTTCTGTGCAGTACTGTTGTGTAGGAGGAGAGGGCATCAGGACAAACAGTTTTCCAGTCGGGTGCCTCAACCAAAACACAGGTGGATGGGAACACACTCAAGTGCCATTTTGTTGCACTTCATTCATTCAGCCTGACACCATGTTCATGTTAGCCCATCTGTGTTTGGGAGAAGGAGGGACGGTTCATTTGTTTTGTAAGAAAAGATTCGTTAAATCCTGAGTATTAGAAGCTTCTGTGCTGTATTCAGGTGCTGACGGCCTCTAAATTCACTGAACTGTTGCTCAAGCTGGACGTCATGCCTCATATTTCACCACCTCATCTGTACCTGCAGCCCCACCAACGCAGCCCCCTGGATTTTTCAACACGTCTGTTTCCAGCCTGAATGCCTTTTCAGCCTCGGTGTGATTCGACCTTTATGCTGACTCGTTTGATGCTGCGGTAGATTATCGTTTCTATCATCTAATTGAATCACTTAATGATTGAGGGCCCGCAGCTCAGAGATGTGGGTGTGAGGGTCAAACACATAAAGACACACTGCATTCACAGGCATTCATAGGCTTGAGATGGAAGCACCTGCTCTGTCTTCACTCCATATTTAATAATAAAAAAAGTCAAATGTCACGATGTGTAAACTATTGAGTGGTTACTGTGGGTAAGAGTGAGTGCAAACCTGCAGTGTTCTAGGTTCAGATGGTTTACAGTGGCTCTTCCATTTACCTGCCACGTCACATTTGGATTAAATGCACTGAACCATATAGCTATTGAATTTCTCAGTTTTGAATTTCTCGCTGGGTAAATTGCCTCTTCTAATTATTCTGGCAAAATTCAGATTCAAGTGTACATATGCATCAGACTGGGGAGAGAATTAAAAGAAAACATCGCTGAGGGTTTATAAGCCATCATATCTCTGAATAGTAATGCCTTCTTTGACAGCGGGTCTGTTTAATATGCAGGTGTAGCTAATGATGGTCTTCTCTATTGTAGGCCTTTCTCAGAAAATCACTGACTACGGCAGTTAAAGACACGTTTTTTTGTGCTGACTCCAGACTGGTGTGCAGCAGGGTGTGACCCCTCCACCCCCAAAATAAAACTAAAATACTCCAGACATCTCCTCATGCTCATAAGTGTGAGGTGATTATGAAGTCAGAGAAGCTGAAATGAAGAATCCCCAAGACCTGTGCAGCCTCATCCTCCTGCTGATCCCTGAACCAGACAAGAGTCCACTACTGAGCTCAAGAACACGTTAATGCTACTATTACTGAGGAGAATCATGCCTTAATGCACAGCTGGATACAAACATCGTCTGCTTTCACGGACACAGATCTCTCGTTAACGTTTTCCTTTTTATTCCCTGTAACAGTTCCCTAACCTTAAACATATCATAGTTTCCGTCCTCATTTGAAAATGTTGGCCTTGGATGTAAATAAACATGAAGGTAATGCAGGGTTTTTCAGAACTGTTTTAGAAGAGAGAGCGGCAAGAACACATCTTTAAATCAATGCTAATGCTGCTCTGTGTTTGCTAACAGTGTTGTGTTTACAGCTTGTTCTGCTGCTCCCAACAAAAATACATGACTGTTGCTCAAATTTACACTCATTTTTCTATGTTGACTAAACAACTATGGGTACATCAGGCAGCAACATTTAATATATGTGGGGCTGTACTTCAGCACAAAGGTGCTTTGAGCTAAAGCTAATGTCAGCATGCTAACAGATTCAGATTCAGGCAACTTTATTTATCCCAAAGGGTAATTTAGTTTTGCAATCTACCCCACAAACAAACAGGCAGCTATAATGTTTACCATATGTGCCATCTTACTTTGGAATGTAGCATGCTAACATTTGGTAATTAGCATTAAACACAAAGCGGAGGCCAATGGGAAGGTTAATAGCTTTACAGATATTTGGTCAGAGACCACAGTATTAGACAAATTCTAATTTTGGCCCAATGGTGTCGTCTGAGGAGAAATAATCACCAAAGTCGACAGTTTTCATCCTCTGACCACGAATATCTGCACAAAACTTCATGACAATTCACCAAATATTTTTTGAGATGTTTCACTTAAAACTACAACTTTCAACCTCATGGTGACACTAGAGGAAAAGTCAGAGGATTACCAGAGTTACCAGGAATCGTCCTCTGGGGAACATGAATCTCTGTACCAATTTCCTTGGCTGTCTATTGAATACTTGTTGAGATATTTCAGTCTGGGCCAAAGTGGTGCACCAACACTACAGTGTTTTTTTATTATTATTATTATTTATCACTAATGAGGAAAATATATTACGATATAGATTTTAGGTTGTACCGCTCAGCTCTACTTTCTCTTTCCTCGCAGGTATTTGCTGCTAATTTAACACCAAAGAGCCCATGTCAGATTAAATTCGACCCAGTTGGACAGGATGGGGATGGTTGAGAATTATGTGGAGCAGAAATTCATGATTCTCTACAGGCTCACTGAAGAACAGAGGGAAAAGACATTCCAACACATTATACCATTCTGCAGATAATTTCCCCGTAAATGAGAGAATACTGACACGAAAACTCTCCCTCTCCACATTATGTAGCGGACCCTGCAGAGCCCTATCAAGGACCCCTGGGGGGCCTCATCCTCTCGGGGCTTTGGGAGCCACCTCTTTTTCTTCAAGCCACTGCTTCCATAAAAAGAGATAAAAGAAACTTCTGAAGCCTCTGTCTTTGAAAGAAAGTCTGTTTTTAAGTCAGTGGAGTTTTGAACTGGGTCATACTGTCATTGGCAGCTCTTTCTCTGGGTTCGGTCCTCTGTGTGGCTGAGAGCCCTCCTCTGTCCACTTATGACTGATGCCACTGCAAACTGGGTTAGCCTGGTATATAGTACACAAGCTGTATAATTTTATAATACAAGTCATATATTCTGAGCTCTTCGATGAAGGTCTATTCTTCTAGTCTTCTAATCTGGACTGAGTATTCGACAGAGAAGTTCTTAGAGTGTGTAAGAGGTTGCAATTAAGTTTAAGTACATGTACAGTATGTACAGTTTAAAGGTTCAGGTACTTTCTACTTTAATAGAGTTTCTACTTTTCCTCCAACGTGTTTCCTCATGACATTAATCTAATAGAAGATTATAAATTCATGAGAAGTAAAAAAACAAAACAAAAAAAAAAAAACATTTTCCAGCTCATCCCAGGGGATCCCAAGGTGTTCCCAGGCCAGATGAGATATACAGTCTCTCCAGCGTGCTCTGGGTCTGCCCCTGGGTCTCCTCCCAGCTGGACGAGCCTGGAGGACCTTCAGTGGGAGGCGCTCAGGAGAATCCTGATCAGATGCCTGAAACACCTCAACTGGCTCCTTTAGATGTGACCTGCCCTCCAGATGTGGGAGCTCCTCACCCTATCTCTGAGGCTAACAGACAGATCCTGCACCAATCCACCTGTGAACAAGACCCCAGGACTTAAACTCCTTCACTTGGGGCAGAAACTCTGTCCAAACTCAGAAAACTCTTTTCCGAGGAGAGGGACGTCTGGGCTGCCTTGGTTAACCTGCTGCCACCATGACCCAATTCTGGACAAGAGGCAGAAAATGGATGGATGGAATAAAACTGTAGCTGCCATATGTAGAAACTGATTTGTTTGTTTAATATCATTGTTAAGCAGCTGTGTGACAAGTACCAGGACTCCTGTTTGTGTACTTTTTGCTCTTTAAGGTTTTAAATCCAGGTGTTAATGAGTCTCTTCCTCCTGATCTTTGGGGATAAGCTGAGCTTGCAGTGATCCATCTCTTACACTTTGAACCTGTCAAAGAGACAAATTGCTTCTCCTCAGGGTGAGAGGCGGGAGGTAAATGTAGAAGTAACCTCCGGCCCCATTTCAGCCCACTTTCCCATCGTCTCAGACAACCTTTACCAGAGTTAGTAACTTCTTCCTGCTGCATCAGGGAAGCCCGCCATGGTGAACACCTGGAGGAGGGAATTTAACGAGTGGTTCAAACCATCCCTTTATTGGAGAAACTACCCTCATAATGCCTCTGAGTAGCTGAATTAGCTATTTTTGTCTGCCCTAAAATGTAAAACATAATGACTAGAAAGCCGCAAGTGTGAGTCCCCAAGCAGCTGAGAAAAGTTAGAGAAACATTCTCACTTTCATCAACAAATTCACTTAATAGCTCTTTTGTGCCACAGGAACTTTCCAAGAATAATACCCCACAAATTGTACTTTCCATAAATGTATAATAATTCCATAAGTCTATAAATAACATGACCACTTGCCAGCAAAATGCCATGTGTAACTCACTCCATTGGAGCCTTGAGGTAACCCCCCTGCCGTGTGATTGTAGGCCAGATTCTGAGATGTACTATAGTTGATCCCCATCCTCCTGAAGTCCTCCTCCAGGAGAGTATTCATGGTTCTCCTGGGTCAACCTCTGGATCTGGACCATCCTGGGGGCTCCCAGAGCAGTTGGGGAGGTTTGGACTGGATGATGTGGTCAAATAGTTGCAACCCTCCAGTCCTGATGATCACTGAGAGTTCTGGCTGTGAGCTGCCACAGATACAGGAGATGCTGTGGTACTATCTCAGACCTTCTACCCTGAGCACAAGGTTCTTTAAAGTTTGCTTCATGTAAAGTTCCAGGTTCCTGTTTCAGCTCCTGCAGTGGATGAAGTTCAATCAGTGAGAGACTTGTTCATCCGCTGCTCTCTCTTTTTTATCCCACTTGCAGCTCAGTCAGTTAACTCTGAGTGTTTCCTCTCTTCAGTTTCTGACAGCCCTCTTGACTTTCTGTTTGGGCTGCCCTGTGTGGGAGGTCCTTCTCCTTTCGAGGAGTGAAGCAGGAAGTCCATCAGTACGATGGTTAACGCCTCAGCCTTATAAAGTGGTGAATCCAGTTGTTCACTCTTTCCTTGTCTCCCTGGGTATTTGGTTTGTTGTTTGGTAGCTTGTGTTTATTTCCTCTCTGTTGTTTGTTGTAAAGTTACAGATTTCCATTCTTTATATTGCCCTCAGCTGTTGTAGATTTTTTTGTTTTAGATTTCAGGGTAAACTGTAATACCTGCATACACAGCAATGTTTGAATTCTCTGTTTATTTTGAAATTAAATGAAAACTAAAGTTTCTACTCAACACATTTAGAGACGTTGGCAGCCTTGTAAGTGATGCGTGTTCTGATTCATGATGCACAACTTACAGTTTGTTCACACTTTGACCTGCAAGAAAACATTGGTGCTTTTATTCATTTTAGTCTCTTTATAAATGTGAAACAGCGCAGGTGAGTAAATAAATATGGTAAATATTATAGAATATCATATAATAGTGATGAAGAAGCAGGATGAAAATGAATAACTGGTTGTCCCCCTGTGGCTCAAAAGGCAGCTTCAGTTATTTTTAACGTCACACCTTCAAATCCTGTTCCTGACCTTTGTTGTCCTCTCCTCTAATTTCCTGTCTCTCTTTCTCTCTCTCTCCCAGCGACCCCACCATCCAATAAAACTGCTACACAGCTATAAAAATAGATTTGGGCAACATCCCCAGAGCTTGGGTAAACTGTCCCTGGCCTCCAGTCTGTTTTTTCAAATTGAATTATTAAACTGAATAATGTTTAAAAACTCAAAAATGCACCCCCTCAAAAAACCATTTCCCCAAGCAATCGTTTGCAATTTGAATAAATCCTATTATGAGATAACTGAGGAGTCTTTGTAGCATCGTTGGTAAGCAGGAGCTGTAGTGCCCATTAACAGCTCTACTCTACGACCAATCACACACAAGCACAGTCACTTGTGCACCCACACACTCAGATAAAGCAAACAAAACCACAAATACTTCTATACACACACACACACACACACACACACACAGCTGCAGTCTCCTGCCAGTGACTCACAATCACACATTTTTTGCCAGACACTGCACACTGTGGCAGAGCCAGGATTTTTACAAATGCTGAGGTTATGAGTCCAAATTCCCCCCAGTGTTATCCCAGCTCACCAAAATAAAAGCTCATTTTCAATTTCTCTCATTTAAGCCATTCAAAAGCGGCTCAGTTATATTTCCTGTTAATCTTTTTGGGTCTAACTGCTGCTTCCGAGAAGTCTCTGCCTCCTTCATATATGATTCTGACGGAGAAATACTGAATCGTTTTATTTTTCCTGTTTAATTTCACAATCACATTTTTGCATTTCTCCACCCCCACGACGCTGTCTACTGACTGACTTCATCTAAAATGGACTTGACTTTGATTTAAAATGCAAAGTGTATTTTTGAGTTTCTACTTCAGCTTCATTAGTGTTGCACACAACAGATTTTAAACCTCTCTAAGTAGATGTCTCTGATGGAAATGCACCCTGGGAGTTGTAGTTAACTTCTCCCTGTCAGTTGTTGTGTCCACAGGCTTGTACGTTTGATGTTTTATCAAAGAACTAAATTCAGTATTTCTACTGATGATTCAACCATGTGAGTTTCAGAAAGTGCTCTGACTGTCAGTCCCATCACATTGTCTTACGATGACCTTGGTGTCCTCAGCGGTCCCACATTCCTTCATTGTGGTGAAATGTACGATTGTGCTCGTTTTTTTCCAGTTGTAGAGGGGAAAACAAACACTCTGTCCTGCTGTCTCTTCTCTCTTATCAAGGTTTTCATACAAAACTCAGGAGGAAAATCCTCCAGTGGCCGAGATGTGGCTCAGATGAATTTTATCAGCTGGGCTGAGAGCCTTTATTCTTCCTGAGAGCGACTGAATCTGCTGAGCAGTTTGACAACAGGCTGCAGGCTGTGACTTGGATTCAGAGCTCTGCTTGGCTGTATGGCACACACTGGTGCAGAGTGTTTCATTTTCAGGTGAATAATGCATCAGAGGAAAAGGTTTCCATAAAAGTTATGCATTATAAGAACCTCTGCAGTTTGTCGTAGAGCTGTGGGGAGCCTGCAGGGGTCCGGACCAAACCCCCCGAAATGCACCAGGATCAATTATGTTCATGTGAAAGGATGGACGTGTTATAACGAGTACACTCTGATTCCCATAGATTGTGAAAGTGGAGATGAAAGGCAGGCCGCAGATGTGGAAAAATAGGCTTTTCTCTGATTTATATATGCAGTATATCCCCTAGGCAACGGGTGGTCAGGAGAGCAACGCGTTGCATGACAATGATGCTTTGGAAATTCAAGGAGGCGTGCTGGTGCTTTGTTCGTGCATTTAGTTTTAATCTGAGCAGGTCAACACAGGGTCAGTTTACACCAAGTATCTAATATGATTATGTGTTGTATTAAAGAAGAAAATGTCACATCTGATTTTATAGTTTGTTCTGAGAAATGATTTCATCAGCAAAACAGTTGCTTGGGATTTCTATTTAAATTTGTCTCGGTGACTCTGGAGCTGGGAAATGTTGATATTACCACCGATGATTCAAATTATGCAGCTGGACATGGATTAGACCGAAGCCCTCAGTGTTTGCATGATGAAATGTGGAAGTGTGAAGCAGGGAAATGGCCTCACTTTGATGTGTGCTCTCTTAAATCACACATGCAGGACACAGCAGGGGCAGCCATACTGCTGCTCTCAGTCTCTCTTCATGCCCGTCTCCATTTCAAAGTTATCAATTGGTGGCATTTTACAGTCTGCTGACAAAGGCGACAGGCAATAATGTAAAAGTTGGTGTGACTAACGCCATGACAGAATAACAGGAATGTGGCATAGACGCTGCAGTTTGGTTTGAAGAATGTTTAAGAGGCTGTGAAATCTGTAAATGAGAATCTATGTGTGGAAGATAACGGCTTCCTCGCCTCTGTGTTTAAAACTCAGCTGTGTGTGGACGTATGTGCAATAAATATCTTACTGCATTTTCACACCAAGTATAATTCTACAGAAAACTTTAAGTTGATGTTTGAGAATAAAAGTAAAGAAACAAATCTGAGGGATTTTTTTCATAGTGTTTTGGATTATTCCAGTAAATAAACAGTGAGCAGCTAAAGTTTCTGATCCTTCAGGTTTAGTTGATCAGATCATCTTCACAGATGAACACCACTGTTCTGATGTTTGAAGTAAGAAGCTAATGTTAGGCTATAAACCAACTACACCACGGTCACATGACGTCAACGTCTCCACCACTAAGCTTCCAACTGGTCATTTCATTTAGCTCTGAGCTCTTCTACAAAAGCCTTTCTTCTTAGAAAGTTAGTGAGAGTTTGAAAGAGCGTGAGTAGAAACACAACGAGGCTGTAAAGGTGGACTGGTGAGTAGATGGGTTTTCATGTTAACGTCCCCGACAACCTCTGTAGTCTCATTTAGACACTCGTTAGCAACCGCCTTTTTTAAGACACGTAAAAGCTTCAAACATCAGGAGTGGGGGATTTACTGACCCATTTTATGTCGGAGAATAAAACCTGAAAATGTCTTGAGCTTGTGTTAAAACCACAGACCTTATTTCAGACATTTAACCAGAAACACACTGACTCTGGGATGAGGGAACAAGAAGAGCTAACATGCTAACAGGCTAACATACTTCCTGGTTCTAGGACTCATTCTGCAGCACTTCATTAGCTTTATTATTTAGGACGACTGTGCCCAAACAATCAATAGTTTGATAGATAATGAGGATATCTCTGCACCACCAGTATCATTGGAAATATAAAGACATGAATAAGTTTGTAACAGAGAACCAACAGTAACTGAGACAAAGTGATCGACTATCATCCTGCTCAATAATTCAATTTAACAAAGACACAAAACCACAAAGTGTCTTGATTCACTGGCTGGAAAATGAGTGTAGGAATTCCTCCGATCCATTCAGTCACAGACCTTCTGTTTAATTTGTGTTACAGACGGGACTGTATTGTATGATTCACATGTGGGAGACCGACTCCTCTCCCTCGTCCCTTCCCTCAGCAGTGACAGACAGAGTAAACCTCCCGGGCAGCAGCTTTCCTCCTCTCTGCAGCGGAGCGGCCAAACAATTAGCGCACACACATTATCGACTGACACATTAATTATTCTTACTGCCGTCTGCACAGTCGATCTTCTAACAGACAGAACATTAAGCTCTGGCTGATGCGCAATTACCAAACCGATTGCTAATGAAGCCAGAAAATACTGTTAAATACTGTAATGTGTGTGTCAAGTGCGGCTGTTTATTTATAGGCCTGCAGTGGATTTCATCACATGTGGGACATTTATATGCCTGTCACACGTTCACAAAGGAAAGAACTGGTTTTATGTTGTTACCGTTTGCTCCAAATGCTCCGAACATGAAGCTTCATGAGGATAAAATCACTTTAATTTGGCCTCCTGAAACGTACATTTTCTTTTTTTATCATCATGTTTTATTATGAGTTTAATCACTGTGGACAAAATTGCTCCACTATTCATTTTTATGAAACTGGTAAAAATGAGAAGACGTTAGAAAATGAAAATGGTTCTAAATGTCTAACAAAGAATATTGTTATAATTATGTTTTCTCAACAGATAGATTTACTCATAAATAACGTTTCAAAATAAAGTGTTTTATACCAGTTATACAGATCTGGGTGGATGGATGTTTAATATACAGAAATCTAGATTCAAAAGTCAAATACTCTGCAGGAAACAATGAGCTCCATGGTCCCATTTCCACTGAGTATTGATCAGTGATCTGTTTTCAGATAAAGACATCTGATCACAGGCCTTTACATTTACACCTGATGTCAATACACGTCTCTGTTATCTCAGCTCTGACTGCAGTATGATTTCCATATGGATACAGAGGTGGAGCCGACAGAGTTTTCAATAAACTGACGTCAAGAGAAGAGAGCTCAAACCTGTTCAGCATATTCAGATTGTATCTGATTGATTGAAGTCTGAACAGATAAAGATCGAATCACAGAATCCAAAACACATCTGCAGGTGTTTTTTCTAATCAGATCAGATCTGAATGTGGACGGTCTGACCACTCCAATCAGATTTCAAACTGTCACTGAGGATGATGGTGACGATGGAGTGAGCAGAATCTATGCTGCTATCATTAGAGTTCGTCTTGTTCATGCTGTGTAGTACACTACTGTATGTGTTTGTGTGCTGTGTGTATGTACTGTGCTACACTGTCAGACCTCCACCTCTCCTGCTGTGAACACATTCACCCAGATTCACCTGACTTTACCCCGGCAGCCGAGCCGCGGGGCAGTAAACAACTTTAATGTCCCGGTGAATCCAGGAGGTGAAGTGTAGCGTCGTGTCTTTCGCTGCGTCGCTTTACTTTGATCACAGCGTAGACCAAGGTCAGAGTGAAACCAGCCTGATGACAGACACAGAGCTGCAGCAGAGACAACTGGGCCTGACTACTGATGACCCAGAAGACCTCAGATCACCCCCCATCTGAACGCTCGACAGCTCCGCCATAAACCGCCGCATAATCACACAGTGGGCTCCATAATGGCTTTTCAAGGACTGTGTTTTTCTTTTGTTGGATGGAAACCAGCGATTTACAGGCTGGAAGAATATGACTGTTCCCTGCTGATGCTCAAACGCTTCTTTCTTTCTGATGCATACTGCAGATACAGATACATTAAACTGCTACATGTAGCTTTGCCTCAGATGTCTCTCACTCTCTGTTTTGATTGGAACATCAGGCCTTGATACAAACACAATACTTGTTAGTGGGAGACATTCAGAGGTGCTTCTGGTCTTAAATGGGATTTTCTGACAATAAGAAAACTATAGACTTATTCTTCACTGAAACCACACACAGAAATATCTGCCTGTATCTGAGTATTTCCCATTTCAGTCAACAAGTCTCCCACTGTGGAAAACATCCAGTCAGTTTTATGATTTGAGGCTCAGCTTTGGTTGAAACTCTGTCACCTCCGGCTACAAACTTCATTTGTCTCTGAGAACCTTGAGCAGCTGGAAACAAGCGAAACACATCCAACAGCGTATAAACACAGGCTGACAGGCAGCTCTGCGACAGTTTGAGGCTGGTGAGTTTTGAGGCAGACTGTGAGGAGATTCACTCTCTCACAGTGTTTTAAAGAGGAGGAGGAGGAGGAGGAGATCTCAGCTTTAACATCAACATTATACAAGCAGAGAAAATGACCTGTGTAAGTCTGGGGCTGAAGTGACGGAGTTAATAACTATGACTGATACGAACCATCAAAATATCCTGCAAAAGAAACCCAGTTATAATTTTAGCCACAACAGCAGAGCCTTAAACGAATCCCTTAATTTCTCTGTCAGACTGAATCACTGGAGACTACAGGACAGCTGTGCAGAAAATTCAATCAAACTGACGGTTAATGATTTTTTTTTTTCAATAGATGAAGAATCAGAAATGAGCTCCAGGTTGATCAGACAGTCACTGGAGCTTTTTAAATAACCCCAGGAGGCTCTCCTTCCTCTCTCACTCAGGATCCCTCCACTGGCCTCTGTTTCACCTGCATCTCAAAACCCTCAAATTTACACTGACACGGCCTCTGAACTTGTCTGTGCTCTGCATTGTGTTGAACAGTTTTGATCCAATAATAAAACCTGAACGACACACTGAAGGAACGAAAGCCAAGAGAGGAAGAACAGGACTGATGTGGACAGGAAGCTTTGAGCGTTATTAGATTTGTGAGAAGTGTCACCCATATTTCCTGTCACCAGATTATTGTTGAGATGGGAAATAAAAAAATTTAAATCATCCAACAGCAGGTCGAGATAAAATGAGTGTTAGTGGGATGGTGTGATGGCCGTTTGTCATTGGCTTCTAAAAGGACACATGAGCGTTTTGTGACCTGCTGCAGAAACTCTTCTATAAATGATTGATACGACTGTTTTTCTGAGCTGTGGTTCAGTTTCTCTAACTTTAACAAAGACGTTTAAGTTTCCTAAAATCCACCGGAACCAAACTGCGTTTGACAGTAAGGTGTTACAGGATAAAAGTACTTAAAAGCATGAAAAGTAAAAGTACTCAGTCTGCAGTAAAATGGCCCCTGTGACTACTGTGTCATTATATCTGACATTATTAGACTGATACAGTTTTATTCTTCCCACTGACTCAGCAGCTGAGAGTGGCTGTGGAAGGGTTAATTCACCATAAGGAGTAAGGCCACTGCAAAGTGACGTGTTATCTCTATCAGATTAGACCTGCTGCTGCTCACAGATAAATCACCACGATAACATGAAACAGCTGCTCAGTGTTCCTCTCAGATTAATAACATCAGGTGATAAGTGGATTTGTTAGCATCACAGATATATAACATGGATGAGAGCGAAGCTGGTCATGTAGATAGCTGTCTGACAGAAATGTACATCTTTTCTTCAGCCTTTATTGATGCAGAGAGAGGTTTGCTGAGGACACTCGACAGAGACGCAATTTACACCAATCAATTTGCTCTGCTGTGACTGACAGATGCTTCAACTTAAAGCATATGAGGAAGATCTCACACTGATGGGAACACAGACAGACAGACAGACAGACAGGTGGACGCACAGATTTATTAATAGCAGAGCTCTCCTGTGTTATTTGGAAGAAATTGCTCCGTACAGCAAATCCCTCAGAGAGACGCTGAGACCGAGGAAACATAATAAGGTGCCAAACTGGCAAAGACCAAAAACAGGCCAATTAAAAAGTGATTTAAAAAAAACAGTTTAAGTGTGCATCAGGGGCTTGTAAACACCATTAGTCTGGAGACAAATAGCTGCTGCTGCGCTGGTGACACCAAGCATATTATTACAGCGGTAAAACAGGAGACGTGGCCGAGCAGCCGACACCTGACGGACGCTTTAACTCCCAGTTAACTCCTGACGGTGCCTCATCCAGTGCCTGTTAGATCCTGCTCACTGTTTGGTTCTTGGTTAAAGAAATGGAAGTTCACCTGTTTCTCCCTCTCTGTCTCTCTCAGCCCGGCCCGCTCAGGAAGACACTTTGACACTGGATGCACATTAAACTGAACTGGATTCAATCAGTTTAATCAAATACAAGTTAACTGCTGTATCATATAAAAGGTGTTTGACTGGGAGGAGTATGTTTGTATGTTTAAATGTGAGTGAGTGGAGCTGCTGCTGCACCAGGACTGAAATCAGAGTGATTTCATGATGTCTACATTATTTTTATTAACACTGAAAAAGTGACTCTACTGGGACGCTTCATGTACATGCTGATGTTGTAACATAATCAATAGATAGATGCCTACAAAGCAGATGGACGGAGCACTTTATTAATTCCCTGGGGAAATTAGATTGTATAAGCTGCCTCCTCCTCCCTCTGCAGACAAACTTTAGGATTTGTGTTAACCTCATTAGGAGCCAGATGGATGGAGCTCATGAAGCCTTCTGTACTCCAGTCATAAATGAATTCACCCCTCAGCTTGAGTATCTTTGTTTTTTCCAAACTTCAGTGCACTCTCTGCTTCACTCTGTCCAGCAGATGAGAGCTGCCTCGGTCGCTAATGTATTTCTCACGCCTGTCATCTCCAGATCAAGACCTAATTATCTTCTTACTCCCAGATAAGAAAGCGTCTCCTTGTTGTTATGACTCCATTATCCAATTTTCTCAATAACAGCGGCTCGTGACTTATTTCATTATCTCCAAATTATGACCTCAGGATGAAACCGGCTTTGATAGACTGAGACGGACAAAAGCCTGAGATGAGACGTTTGAGGTGCATCACGGAAAAACAAAGAAAACAAAAGTTTAATAATTGAATAACATAGAGTGAAATCCTGATGGAACAAAAGAATCTGAGCATCATTTCTTATCTGGAGATATGAGGGAATGAAGCCGAGGCTGCAGGATTAGTTTCTATGTCCAGATTATTTAATAATGAAGCTCTACAGGCTTCTTCCATTTTCTCTGCACTGTGCTGTTTACTGTCTCCTGGTCTGATCTTATTCTCACTACTGGACATTCATTCATCAAATATAGAGTAACTGAAGAGGGGAAAAAGCTAGAAGGCTAGCAGTATATTAACATTTATATAGATTATAGCACTAACTAAAACTGGTCTGTCAGCCCCTGACCATAAATGATGAGCAACAACACGAGGACTTTATCATCTCATGCATTAATCCAGAATTAAGTTTATTTCTAATTATTGTCAGCAGCTGGAGCTACCAAACATCACACAGCTGAGGACGTCAGGATAACAAACAGAACAGACACAAGTAAAAAGAAAACTGTTTAAGTCAAAGTAAATCAGCTAAAAGCTGAAGGAAGAAGCAGTTACACTGATTCTGCATCATTATATTTGCTGAGTTGACCTTAAACAGCCCATTAATACTGTGACTGTTAAATGTGATGACACATTAAATCCCTCTTTATTTCTTGGTTTAAATGTGTAAAAAGTCTGGGTCATCATCAGCAGAGAGCACTTTATCTGGATATAACCTGTATATGAAGTTATTCATATTAACCAGGGCCGCTCTCTGTTTGGTCATTTTCAGATAAAATGTTGTAATTTACTTTTTGGGTGTACTCATTTTCTCAGCTCGCCTCATCTGCCTCAGTGATTTCCTGTCTCCCAGAATGCCTTCTTCTTCAAACTGTCTCGCAGCTGAATTGCATTTCGCCCTATTTCCTGCTCCTCTGGGTGTAGAAATTGGTTTCTGTGTTTCCTCCTCTCCGATGGATTTCACCCCGTGTGACTGCTGAACAAAACGGGACAAAACCGAGGCTCCGGAGGAAACTTTGATCCTCAAGTGTTGACGCCAACATCTGACGTTTACGGTCGATAATTTCAGATCAGGATTTTCAGAGATCAGACCTCACCGCTGCTGATCGGTACATGATCGGGTCAGGTCATCAGCATTTGGCTGGTTATCGATCGAAGGAATCAAAACACATCAAACCACAAAACAGAAGCAGGAAATCAGAGTACATCAGCTGCTGCCAGTCACACAGGATCAACTGCACAAAGCGGCTCTTTCTATTTTTGTTTGATCCAACAAAGCAGAGCAGCCTGAGGCACTGATGTGCTGTAAACACTCAGCAGAAGCAGGTGAATGTCTGTTATCAGTCATTCAAATCAGCTGCTGTTTACTCTGCCACTGAGTGACCTGATGGAGCCACAACAAAAAACAGCGATGGACAAATAAACTGAGAGAAACTGGACAAAACTGACTGTTAAAGATGATTTTCAGTCCATCCAAAACTTAAACCACTTCTCAACTGTCAGTCAGATTCTCACTCTTCGTACCTGGAGGCTGATTTCTAACAGTTGTAGTGACCCTGTCTGCTTTAAATGACCTCCAGTTCACCCACCAGGCTAATATTTCCACATGCACAAGAGAAACATCACAATTTAAAGAGAGGACGAGGTTTAATTACGAGCTGGGCAGATTCCTCCAGGACCTGCTCCGGGATCCCTGGACCCACAGGGACCCTCTAATACCCTCAGGTTCTCTGTGTGGCAATTGGTTTGTGGTAATTTGATTAATTAGAATTTGCAGAATGTGCTTAACTCAAGTTCAGCAGCAGCTGACATGATAAGGTCCTTAAACCTGCAATAACTTGGCTGCTTCACTTTTCAAGTTCATCTATTAAAGTTATATATTGAGGTGCTGTGTCATCACGCTAAATTAATTTGGATTTATCAAAATACCACACAGACTCTGGGCTGTGTAACAGTCCAGATGGCTCGTACACAGCAGCCAAAGGAGGAGGACAGGAAGTTAAACTGGGTTCATTTTGTGTCTTCAAGCCTTTTTATCCAGGGCAGATGGTGCCAGTCTGGTCTGTGACTTATGGCTGGGTTTGGGGGATTTCTCAGGTCTACATGGATCCAGGTCCAAGCTCTGAAGTGAGAGACTGGTCTAGTTTGGTTCTGGTCAGTACCTTTCCAGGTGTTTCTGGGTTCAGACATGAATTTTTGGACGTGTGAAAACCTTACTGACATTAAATCATGGATTTAATCAACTTGCAAAAACTAAACTGGAACAGATCGCTGATGATCCTAAATCCCTCATCAGAACCACTCACAACTTCTCCCTCACTGTCGACAGATCTGCTCTGTCTGTGACCTATCATTCAAACACGTTGGATTTCATCACCATTACTGCCTTTTCTGACTCAAAAATCACAGCCTGTCTCCACCCGTCTGCTCCTTTTCTGCTGCTGCAACTCTGATCCACACTTTCATCACTTTCAGACTCATCCAAAGTCAAGAACATCCAGAACACCGTGACCCAGAACACATTCAACTCATGGTCTTATAAACAATGCCCCCACCTCCTGAACCACCCACCCTCTCCTCTTCGTTAATGTCTCTGACTACAGACTGTTCAGAACTCAGCTGTAATTCAGATTCAGCCACATCTCTCCTGTTTCAGCTGCTCCCTGTTTGATCAGATTTACTGCCGGGCTCCTGATTATATTTTAGATCTTTTCATTCTGTATAAAACTTTGAGTGGCATCTTCAGACAGAGGACCTCTCACAGTTTCAGACACCAGGTTGGAAACTAAAGGGACTGAGTCTTTGCACTTTGTAAGCGACCTGACCTCTGTAACTGTGCTTTATAAATAAAGTTTACTACATAAAGACGTTCATGATTTAATGTCCTGTGCTACGCTGTCCCTTTGTGTGTTTTTGTTCTCTCAGATCTTTTATTTAACTTGTTGTGTAAAATGTATTAGAATTATTATAATAATTCATCTGTGGGTTCATGTTAACAGTTCACACAGTCCCAGACTTTAATGTGGCTGGACAATAAGAAAAAACTGAAAACAACACAGACTGACTTTCTGCTCTGAATATATGTTTTGTCAACTTCAACTATTCGAGACGATCTTCTAAGGAAACATGAACTCTGACCTGTGCACATTAACGCAGTGGCTTCCTGTAATCAGGTCATTTCTGCACAGCACTCAGCTCTGCTTAAATAACACTCGACCAGAAGCATCACTGTGAACACAACTAAATGAGTCAAGGATGAGTAAAAGAGAAACAGGCCTACAGATGGACAGAGGCGATGATAAACACCACACTGACAAACTCTTCCCTGTAACCCTGCTCGGCTTCTTCTACACAGAAAGGATTTGGTTGAGTTTTTCTTCCCTGGTACTCGATAACAAGGGTCGTGATAACGGTTCGACAAAGAAATCTACAGAGACGAGGGGATGATTAACACCACAGATTCAGATTCACAGAATCCTGATCCTGAAAGCATCATCACCCTGAAGCACAGAACAACAAAAAACAGGCTTGGTTATAAATATTTATGGGGAATTTGAGGAAAATAAAGTGAACTTCTCTCTCTCTGGTTTACATTTCTTTTCTTATGATATGATATCTTTTAAAATCCATATTCATTCTGGAGACAGTCGGCTATTGTCTGACCTCTGACCCCTGACTTTATCCAACTTGTTTGTTTGTGATATCCTTGATCGAGGGTCTGAAGCGTTCTAAGTGAGTCTTTTTCAGGCTGAAAGGTCAGTTTTAATGTGTTATTGTGCTTCGACAGCACTCTGTAGTGATCTGTGACTTCTCGCACATCAGCTCCTTTTAAAAGTAAAACCACCTACACTGAAAAGCCTCGACCTGTCGCTCAACACACACATTAAGTCCTCCCTGAGAAGAGGCAGAAATGTCAATGAATGGCTGCTAAATTACAGATGTCTCTGCCATCGCACATTAGAAAGCAGCTGAGGGTGCGAGTGTGACATTTTCTCCTGAAGCATTTCTAATTTTACAAATCAAAAAGGCCACTGCATCAGCCGGCCCGCGCAGCGTGTTGTTCCCCCGGCTGCACCGCGTCAGCTCGTTTACAATATCCTCCACCGATTCAAAATGTGGGTATCTGTAATCCTCAAAAGTAAAAGGGAGGGTCAGAGGATAATCACACTCACATTATTCCTACAAATTACATGTCACGAGAGGCTGTGGTGCACGGGTCGGACGCTCAGGGTGGAAATTAGTGCCGGAGGACCTGCGAGCTGAAATAATGTTTTCTGTCCTGAGCTGTGAATTTTAACTCCTGCACCTCCAAGTCTTTACACAACTTCACTGACCCCTGTGATATAATGAAGAAGTGCTGCTGTCATGATCTGATTTCCAATAAATAACTCAAATTTCACAGAGGACATGATGAGAATATCTCAAAGCATTCATTAGAAGACAAACAGATTCCTGTATAATGAGTAACAATGTTTGTTTGGTGCAGTTACGCTGTATTTTCTCGTAATGATTTCCAGGATGTTTCCTTGTAAAGCCTTGTTATTTCGAACTAATAATGGGAAGAAGAATCCTTCATTTAAACCAAAAAAAAAACAACTGCTGAAGAAGTTTTCCAGGTTACTGAAGGTAACTGGAGGTAAAACATATGTGCTACAGAGTCATTCAATATGAAAAGAATTCCTCAGACACTGGGCTGAAGGTTGTTTAAACACTGAGCATGTAGCTCGTGATACATCAGATCATATACGCAGCCTGTAATGACAGGAAACACAGACATTAAACAATAAATATTCCTTCACACACAGATTCAGTTTAATCCTGTGGTTCATAAAAACAAAGGTCAAAGCAGACTCCACATCTAATAATACCAAAGCAAAAATTACATTTTCAGTCTCTTCCTACGGCAGCTGTCAGAACCTTTTCTGTATTCTGTCAGTAACAGCAGCAGCTTCGTCCTCTGGCTCTGATTTCCTTCTCGTTTATGGAAAACTAATGCACGACTACGGAAATCTCTTCACCTTAAACATCTCTGTTCAGGATTCATGACACAGAGATAAAAAAACAAGACTTTCCAGGATATTTAGCAAATAAATGCTGTTTAAAAGTTGATTTGAAATACTCTGTTTACTGAGTCAATTTATTTTTTGCTCTTAGGTTTCCTATTTCCTTTCAATTACAGGAAATTGGATGCTGTCCTCAGTCGCTGCCTCTTGTGATATAAAAATGAAATCTTGCAATGTGGAGTTTTAAGAGAATTTCTGACAGACCAGCCGCTCGGTCAGACCTGTGAAGCATCCTGAAGTGTTATTAAGTTTTTGAATCCCTCACTCTTCAAAGAGATGAAGCCATTAAGCTCCAGATCCGTCTCACTGTGCGAGACACCTTCTTCTTCTAATTTAACATTGCATCAGTCTCATCTCTGGCTCCTCAGGTCGATGTCAGATAAAAGCCTGCACTTGTCCACAGGATGTTACAACACGGTCCTTAAAACTGTCCATCACACACCTCGCCTGTTCTCACACACTGCTCAGGACTAAAGTTAATTTACACAAACTGTACCACAGCTCTGTCTCCTTTATGGTCTCAAACACATGAAAAGGTTGAATAATTACAGGAATTTTCAATGTTAGAAACTTTCCACGGGAATTAACAGGAACTTATATGTTGTAGCATGTTGGTTAACTGTACTACATGTGTTTTAAACTCTGGTAGAGACGAGAAAATCACAAATATGAGAGTCAAACTTGTGTATCTTATGTTATACAGAATATAAACTGTCGCTGTAACACTGTCAGACAGTGTGGAGTAAAAAGATGTGAACAGCCCTTAAAGGGGAATAAAGAGAGGAGAGAAGTCAAAGTGATGATTTGACCAGCTGACACATAAACAACGTGTCCATTTAGAATAAGTGTTAACTAATTAACTAACAATGAACAGACCCTTTACTCAGAGCACACAGTCTAATTCACTCTTTACCAAAGCTGTGAAAAGTCACATTTGCTGAGTCACTCCTGCTTCAACCGTGTATATGATTGACTGTTGACTACACTGTGTTACATGGTCCATGAAATTTCTCTGTGGCACAATCACTGCCTGTCTTTTCTCACCTTGACAAGGCAATTATTACTTTTTCAGAATGTTTAAAGAGGAAGAATAATACCTCATTTATCTGACTGAGATGAAGTAAATATTCAAATTTGGGCTTTTACAGCACAGTTTGTCATCAGACGTAAATCCTTTACATAAAACCATGACAGTAATGTGACTGCTAGTGGTTCCTACAGAATGAGAAAACACATTTTGTGGCGTCAGTGCTGAACTTAAATCTCTGTGTTAGTTTTCAGCAGTGTCCATCTCATGCTCATGAATGTGACATCTCAATAACACCTACAGGGATCCCTACTTATTTGGCACAAACGTTCACTTGGACTCAAAGCTCAACTGCTTGGTGGTCAAAGGTCAAAGGTCACTGTGACCCGCTCCTTCTTCTGGAGCCACATCCATTCTGTCACTAGTGTGGAACTGAATCCTCAACCGAGGTGGAAAGACACTAACAAAGTGAGGACACCATTAGTCAACTTGAAAAATTTGGTTTGTTTATCCTGCTAGCATGTTTTTTTTCACTCTGTTGCTTCATCTCTTTATCTATTTCTGCTCAGCCCCAACTCAGCGTGAGCGCCCATTTAGCACATCAAATAACGCCGCTCCCAGATAAAAGTTACTCGATCAAGGCATGTTCTCAGACAGAGGCTCCCTGCAATATCTTGACATTTACTGTCCAGAATCTCAGGCGATCACTCAGGCTGCAATCACACAGCAGACCCGCTCCTGAGTGGAGCCGGACAGATAAGCCGGCAGAGACGCAACGGCTGAGCGGGTCTTTATCCCCGGCCAAGAGCTGTGAAGGACTGGGCTGCTGCCATTGTGGAGCCACGCTGAATCACCCATGAGATATCTGAACCTCAGACAGCTGAGGAAATTGCTCTCTGAGGCTGTTAAAAAAATGCACGATTTCAAGAGTGATGGTTGTAAAAAGCCAATATGCAATTGATTTTTTTTCTCCCTCCTCCATGCGATGACAGAAATGGAGTTTCAGGGTGGATGTACGAGGCTGAAACGCTCACACACAATCATGGATGTATGTGGCACCGCTGAGGACTCATCTGACACGTAATGTTCTGCTGCCAATCCACAGCAAATGTTTTCTCATCGCAGAAACAGCACAGAGAAAACACTGTCGCTGAATATTACAGAGAGGTGCATGCAGCATGTTGGCAAAACTCCAATCAGATGTTGAGAGCAGAGGTGGAGCTGTGTGTGTGTGTGTGTGTGTTTTACTTGAGGTGGTTTAAACTGACTGTGGACTGTGATGATGTTTGAGAGCATTTCATCAAGTGAAGCAGACTGATTTAGGCGTGGGTGACATGGATACAATCATATCTAACTGTGTATGTATGTAATCCTCTATCGTTCACTTCATATATCAATACATATCATCATGGCCCCCAGCATTACACCACCACCAGCCTGGACTGTTGATACAAGGCAGGCTGGGTCCATGGATTCAGATTCTGACCCAGACCAGGATACGTGTTTCCAGTCTTCAGCGGTCCAGTTTTGCTGAGCCCGTGTTCACTGCAGCCTCAGACTTCTGTTCTTCTCTGACAGCAGTGGAACCTGATGTGGTCTTCTACTGTTGTAGTCCATCCACCCCAGGTTGGACGTGTTCTTTGTGTTTCTGCTCAGTTGTAAAGAGTGGTTATCTGAGTCACCGTTGGCTCTCTGTCAGCTCCAAACAGTCCGGCCGTTTTCCTCCGAGTTAGTCAGTGATCATTGATATGAGACAAAAGTTGATTTGAATTCTGTTGACCCACTTCCACTGGGGGATTATTCCTGTGCAGCTCATGGTGCTATACCACCATACAATGATGGTGCTGCTGTTTCCAAGGTAAGGACAGAACTTCAGTTCTACCCATGTTTCGAGATACTGCATACTTATGCAAACATGTGGTGGAGATTTTCATGTATGTGCTGTGTGTATCTGACTCTTTATCTCAAACCAAGGGCGTCGGAAAATCACGGTCAAACTCCTGAAGGCCACCAAGATACACTGAGTGTTATATAAAAGGACACTGCTGTCTCTGTCTCACTACACCCTCTTTTCCTGGACAAATCAAGGTTAAAAGAAAAGCCCAAACACTATAATAATATTTATTCTGGTATAATCAGCTCTGTAGGAGATGGAAATAAAACAAGCTGTGGGACTTGACCCTCAATTCTCTGCGTAAGCGAAGTAAGGGTCCGCTCAAGTGAAATGTCAAAACCAATTTTGCGATTTTCATCTTGAACATGATCATTATTTCCTTCAGTTTCCCTTTAGCCCACAGTTCGCTTTCTCAGAGCTTAGAAAACTATCAAAATTAAAGAACAGCAGCAAAAAGAAAATGACAGATGAAAGTAGTTTACGTGTTTTGTGGGGAAAGTTTTTAGTTTTCATCATGTAACTGTGACCTGGATCTTTCTGGTCAGGATTGAGTTTGTTCCCAGAGTTCGCTGAGTTTAAGGCAGGGAAACACAGAGTGCACAACGTCTGTGGATCTCAGGGCTGGAGAAGCATACGCTGTGATACGATCAATAACAAGGACACTCAGTATAAAATGATAAGAGCGGACAGGAAGTCGATAGCTCGACAGCGTGTGAAGTTACTCATCAGTTCAAAATCCCAAACATCTTGTGCAGGCATGTTGGTTTATTTCAAGAGGAAATTAAATCATGTGAAACCACAGCTTTCATTTTTTCCTCCAGAGAGAGGAGCAACGTTTTCAGTCTTCTCCACGTGTTAGCAGGTGACCTCAAAAAACCTGTTACCAAATTCCAATGAAAGTTGGTGGAAAATTGGGCTTCACTCAAGAATCACTCGTATGAACAAGTTTGTCCTTAATTAGCAGTCTTCACCAGGCAAAAAAAAGATTCATTTGATGTGAACGCAGACAGAGGAGCAACCACAGCGACAGAGATGGAGGGAGCTGTAGCAGGAGTTTGGTGGAAAAACTGAAGTGTCCAGGAACGGTCTCTGATGCTCCAGTTTAAAAGAGAAACTCAGTTTTCAGAGAAGAAATAGAAAGAAAGTGATCGATGGTGTGGAGATTCATGGATTACCACTGGTGTGGTTTTTCCTTGCTGGAGAGAGCTGAAAGAAGAGAAGGGACTCGTGCCCGACACAGATGTTGCCTTCATGCTTTTGGACAGGTTGGAGTAGACTACGTAGCTATTACATTTGCTCTTTGTCTGTATTCAACGTTTGTGTAATTACTCTCACTGCCAGAAGAGGGAGACAAATGTTCTCCACTGCAGCTTTAACTAAAACAAGCCATCCATCCATTTTCCTCCTCTCATCTGGGGTCACGCTGTGGCGGCAGCAGGCTAAGCTGGGTGTTCCAGATGTTTCACTCCCCAGCAGCGTTTCCCAGCTCCTCCTGGGGGATCCTGAGGTGTTCCCAGGACAGATGGCCTTCATTGTTAACATATTAGTGTTTTCCATGAGTTTCTTACTCTCTAAGATCTTTATCAGTAGCTGCTGAGTTTCAGTAATGAGAGTAAATATAATTTGGTGCTTCCAGCCCTCCCTGTAGATTGTGATATCTGCAGTGGTTCATTCACGGCTTGTGGTTAAAACTGAAAACTGATTACAGTAGTAATATGTAGGAAAAAATAAAAAGTCCTAATGGTTGTAAGAGAATCTATGATGTTCAGCAGCTTGTGAATAAATAATGGCCGCAGGAGAGTTTGTATCCACAGAAATATTTCTTGTTCTTTGTGGGTAACGTGGCTGATTTTGTACAGATTTACGTCTTTAAATAACCTTAAAACACTCCTGTACCACTGTGGATAAAAATAAAGTGATCCATCTGGTAAATGCCCAGTTAAAGAACTCAGACTGTCGCCTTTGTATCTGTTTGATTTTGTTCCTCTGTCTTTTGTCAATGCTGCACAGACAAACTGACTTGATTAAGTCTTTACACTTGGGAAAGTTTCTTCGATGGCTCCGCGGCAGACCCTCACATCAATACGAGGCTTTAAACTGCCCGTGTAATTGTGAGGAATGAAGTGAGTCTGGACCAGAGTGGCCAGGCAGGGGGATTCTGCAGCCCCTGGAAACTGATCCATGAGATCCAGCAGGCTGAGAGATCGACTGTCTCACGGCCACCAGAGATGATTTTCAACCAGAATCTATCCAGTGAACAAATGAGCTCATACTTACTCAGCAATATTTCCACATACTGTATTCTCAGCAGTGTTATTAAGACAGCTGCATAAATCTATAATACTGCCTCTGCCTGTGAGACTCTTAAACTCACGGCAGCTGTTTAGGGAAGAAGTGGGAGTGGATGTGTTTCTTTACAGACAGGGATGTGACAGCCGGGTGGAGAATGTGCCACGGAGAGACTGATGTTAGAAAACCTCGCTCAGGCAGAACTACTGTCATCTGTCTGACCTGGAATTAGGCAGATGAGACAACACTTGGGCTCCATCTGATAACTAATAGAAAGAACGGCTCATCACAAGTTTCAGACTGCGAGCATATGGATATTTCCTGGAGGCCGAATCCACCAGTTTGTATCGAACTCACAAAAACACCAGCAGAAAAGATCAGTTTGCTCATTTTTGTCCATCACAAACAAATATAATCACAAACGACGCATGCAGATGTTTAAATGTAGATTAGTCCCACTTCAACACTGTGGTTTGTTTAGAGTCTGCTGCTAACATCACTTCAGATGCTGATATGCTCCTGCCACTGTTTACAGCCTCAGAGCTTCATGTTTAAAGGAACAGGTCAACATTTTACCAAATAGCTAATTTGCTTTCTCTCAACCTGAGGTCTGTGTCTTGGCATAAAGACTGGAAGAAGGGGGAAACAGCTCGTCTGGCTCTGACTAACGTGAAAAATAAATCACTCCCACAGCTCTAACTAATTAACATTTTCTTTCTTGTTTGTTTAATACGTACACAAACTTGTGACAGTTTGGCGTTTTAGGGGAAATTACTTTGTCAGCAGAACATAAACACTGGTAATTTAATTCCATTTTCCTCCAATGAGGATGATCTAAACCAACAAGGTCCCAGGTGTCCTTAATCCACTTCACCCTGTTTCTCTGCCCAGATCTTTCCACCCTGCTCCTAAATTTGATCTGGCAACTTCTCCGTTAGTGCGGGGCTCTCTGCGCTCGGAGCTGCAGGCTGCTGCTGACAGCAGCTCCGGCTTGGTTAGCCAGGAGGGCTGACATGTTTTCCTGAGATGGGGGTATCATTACACCCACTCAGCAGCCTGGCTCTGAACACGCGGTTCTGGAGAGCGAGGAGTCGGAGGAGCGATCCAGTCGCCGCCCCGGCCAGGCTAGCGGTTTGTCTCGCACATCGCCTCCTCCTCTCTCTCATCAGCATACCGCTCGCCTTCCTCCTCCTCTCATACCCAGCCCGTGTCCCTGCCACGAAGCAATCCAGCAGAGACTGTTATGCAAACAGGTTTGGTGCTTGTTTGTGTCTGAATCATCCTCGGCTGAAGGCCTGAGAGTCCCTATTTTCCTAAATAAACACGACATTATGTATCACTGCTCAAACAAACTATAAGGACCTGAAAAATAAAACTAAATAAAAATACACAAACAGAGAGGTTTTGAGTTTGAGTTTTCAAGTTTAAAGTTAAGGTTGGTTCAATCAATTCAAGTTAAAGGATAATTCAGGCTTTCTTTTCCCAGGTGTAAATGACTGACAAGGACAAGAGGGATTCCTCCAGAGACAGAGCTTTTTATCAAAGAGGAAGATCCTTTTAGTTTAACCACAAACATCTCTATATATCTCTACCAGACTCCATTGACAGAAACAGAGATTTAACCAGGAGCTGCTGGAATACTACTGCCTCCATCTGTTAGTGTGACTGTGTTACTGTGTGACTTTCAGTGTTGAAGAAGTAATCAGATACTTTACATGAGTAAAAGTAGTTCTGATGATTTTTATAAGGGATGTTTGTCTGATAGTGTTCAGGTTTGGAATTCACTCTAATTTTCCAACAATGATAATGAATCTTATCTTAAAACTAAATCCCTTATATGTCTGGTTTAAGTGGAATAAAAACACGCCTCAGGTGGGAATCTATTCATCTTCAGCTATGGAGAAAATCCCCTTCGATGTTCAGAACATCTGTTCTTCAGACACATTTTTACTATTATTTAAAACAGTTTAAGTAACATACTGTGAGAGACCTTTGCAGGTTATTTGTGACTGATGTGGTAACAGACAGCTGACAGCTGTATTTTACTTGTTTTAACATCCGTACACAGCAGCTGTTTGAATCTCATTTTGTTTCTGTATTTCCTGAATAGTAGAGAAGGGTAATGTTCCTTCTTCTGCTTCACAAACTTCAAGGAAGTGACAGAAACAAACAAGAAAAACTTTTTTCTCTGACGATTTGGTGATAACTGCTCAGAAAAGAAGTGCAGGTGATTCACTTTTTCTCACAGTGATTTTGATTGTGTTTGTTTCTGTAAATCTTGGTCATCTCTGTGCTTCGGTCCGGCTGCAGGAGCAACAGGTGCAGATATGTACACTGTAAAGAATTTATCACTGTAATGCAGTTATCATGTTCTCTCTGTGCTTTCCAGAGCTAAAAGACAAAACTCATATTAAATATGAATGTGCTGTATTTCCTCTGAGTCATCTCTGGCCTCTTTTTCTCTTTCAGAAAGTTTGAATTCTCATTTATGTAATAATTATTAATCAGATGTTTGAGATGTTAACCTGGATATTCAATCTTTATAAAACTGAATCAGGCAACTGCTGTAATAAATATCTTTTTAATTGTTTTATATTTAAAAGATGATGCTTTTTGTTTCATATTCAGAAAGGGGAGCTCATAAGGTCCTTGTAGGTCTGATTCTTATTTCCTGTTCCATGTGATTTGATTTGGTGTCTCTGAAAACACGAAGCCTGAGTTAAACGATTAACTTATCTCCATAAAGGAGAGTCTTTCCTCCATGCTGGGCCTCATGGGGAGATCAGACTTCCTGTCTTGTCCAGAATTATTATTTTAATCATCGCTGCACTCGCCTTTATAATGTGTCTGCTGTCATCTGAAGTAATGACCTGCAATGGGAGGAACTATTAGAGCCATTCATTATGCTGACACTGCTGCTACAGGAAGTTCTTCTTTCTTTAGCCGACAATTCACCTCCCTTTGCACCTGTGACATCTCTAAAGTTGTGGGATAAATATTCAACACCTGAGGACGTGGACGAGGTTTGGGGACATTGTGACCCTGAAGTTTTAAAAGGGAGTTTTTACTGCTTTTTGAAAAGCTGTCAACATTGTTTGGGCAGTTCTAGACTGACATTGTGTTGGTCTGCAGAGGGAAATACATCACTCCCAGCATCAAGTATTCAAGGTTTAAAGGTGAAAACAAACATGGACGCAGGCAGGAAGGTTAGCTGCTTTTAGCCAAATAAGTTTGAACTTGAACTTTTGTATATTTACCCGAGCTAAATGTAGAACATTATGAGTAAGATCCTCTCTGTTTAACTGGAAACATTACCACCAGACTCCATTGTCAAAAACAGGAATTTTACAGAGCAGAACACAGGAGCTGCTGGAATACCACTGCCTCCAACTGTTAGTTTGTTTGTGTTACTGTATGACTTTCAGTGGTGGAGAAAGTAATCAGATACTTTACATGAGTAAAAGTACCACAAATTAACAGGAACAGATGGAGGCAGTGGTATTCCAGCTCCTGGCTCCTGGTTAAATCCCTGTTTTTGTCAATGGAGTCTGGTAGAGATATATAGAGATGTTTCAGGTTAAACTAAAAGGATCTTCCTCTTTAATAAAAAGCTCTGTCTCTGTAGGAATCCTATCATCATGCTGTCAGACACTGAGAAGAACAATCTGAGTCTGTCAGAGACAAAACAAGAACTTTAGAGGACGGACTCTGATGTGGACAGTTGTCCTTTGGATTACATTGCAGCAGCTGTTGGTGGGGTCCTAGTCCTTTAAGGACAGCTCTTAAGTAAACGTACTTGTGTTTTCCACCATTTCTTCCACCTATTGCTGCCTACCTACCTGCTGCTTCTATACTGATATTTTTTTCCCTTCAGTTAATGATTTGAATACTTCTACTTGAATCATCTGGAGCCTTTCAGCGGTGCAGAAATGACTTCACACTTGCAGCAGCTCATCAGGATTCTTGTGTAAATAGAGCTGATGTTCAGCTGTAGAAGACAGACACTGTACGTTCGCTGTAAATTATTTATGGTGATAGTGTTTTCATCACCAGATCATCGCATAACAAAACTCATGCAAAATTCAAGGAGGAGGGCATATGTTACTGGTGATGAGGCAACGCTGACTGATGCACTGTTTGAAGGAGCTGAAGTGTTTCTGACTGAACACACACATCTGCCCACTCACTAACACTCACACACACACCTCTCTGTCTTCACCGTCTGTGTGTAAATTCATTTTGTTTGTCTTTTGTTGTTGTTGTTTCCTTTGCACCGACGTTGTGTTGAATAGATTCTGTTCAGATTTGTGTGTGTGTGTGTGTGTGTGTGTGTTTGTTTGGGAGTGGGATGTTTCACTGAGCTTTACCTCGCCTACACATATCATCACATATTTTTCTCTCCTCTTCTTCCCATGTTTTTTTTTCATTTTACTTTCATCCATCCATCACTATCAAATATGTGTTTGTTTTTTAATGCACGCCTCGTTCAGACTGTAGTTACTGGATAAGAGCAGGGCAATTTACACATTTTTTAAATTTGTCTGTTTTTCTCAGCAATTTCTGTTTCTTGGACTCTTAGCATGAAAGTGTGGAGCAACAGGAAGTGTATAAGCACAGCGAGGAAGGATAAGAAACACAGGCCCCAGGTGTGAACAGGCAGAAGCATCAAAGATTCACTGCTGGACAGGAGCCTTTAACAGACTCTCCTAAAGATATAAGAGGGAACTTTTCTGTATTAAATGTCTAAAACAACTGTAACTTTCTGTAATTTTAATCAAGTTAATGGTCGGTTTCATTTGGTCGTCTGTAAATGCTATCATTTCCCCTTTGTGCAAGTTGAACAGATGCATCAAAATGGACTTTTTATCCAGTTTTAAGCCTCATTTTAAAGATATACTTCTTATTTTTAACAATATATTTTAGCCAGATGAAGGATTTTAATCATCAGACGTCTGGATCTGAAGTTATTAGAAAAACAAGCTAAGCTAATGTTAGCTGCAGCTCAGATTTTTACTTTCGGCTTCCTAAAGGAATCCTCACCAGGAGAAGACGTAGATACAGAGTCAGAGAAGAGGTTGGTGTGGACGGAGCCATCAACAAAATGTTTTTATTTCCTGTTTCCAACAAGCAGTTAGATTTGGTTTTAACCACGATAACATGATGACGAAGGTTTGAGCCGTACCACGACGTCTCTCTAAACCAACCCTGTCTCCTACAAATGATGTGTCTATACAGAGAAAAGCTTTTACAGATTACATTTTCCACCGTGAGGGTTTGTGTTTGTGTTCTCTAAGTTGAAATGGTTTTTATCCGCTGCTGTTTCAAAGGTCGAGGATGAACTTTAAAGAGGTGTATCCAGCACAAAGGGATTTAAAACACAGTCCATGTAAAGTTTGAACATGAGATCAGTTCCTCTTCTGGTCATTTTGAAACATTTCCTAAACACTGTAAGAAGCAGGGCTGTAGTGGAGGGTGAACGCCTGTAAACCCTCTAATAGTGTTTAAGTACAGTTTACTTCACATCTGTTGATTCACTAAAAGAATCTGAGCTATGCAGGAGTTACAGAAAACACAACCACCAACAGGAAGCTAGCAAACACTGCAGGGGTTAAACTGCTGAAGGAGACACTAAGCAAACCATGAGCTATGATGGGTTCGTCAGAGACTTTCAGAGTTGAATAACAGACAAAAATTACTTGATAAATTGGATGTTTTTGTAGCATGAACATAATGCGAGGAAAAGGTGAGAGGAGCCGTTTTAACAATCCTGCAGCTTGTAGTCACAGCCACTTTCAAGGCCAAAACACCAGGGAGCAAAAACTGAAACGTGTGAAACCATCGAGAGGTAAAAATCTGCTGCCGCTCTGCAGACAATGAGCTGTGAGAGATGGCGAAGCTAAGAGAGCGAGGCTGTTTGTAAGGATAAGTGGACATTTTCTGGTTCAGGAGTGACATTTCCACTGTGAAGCGAAGCTCCATCTACATGTGGAAACTCAAACAGGCTTTGCTTTTCTGCAAAGTGGAAAATTAAATGTGACAATATCACAAATGTGACTCGTACGTTTGTGTTCCCAGGTTTTTCCTCAACAGCAGAAGAAAATATTCAGTCGGTATATTTTCTTGATGGCGGCAGCAGCACGTGGCATTTTAAAATAAATCCCCTGTTAATTTGAGAAACAGGTAGAGCGATGTGACACCACCCCTCTGCTTTCATATATATTCCAGTCAGTTTGTTTATTTGGCTTCTGCAGCATGACACATTTCCAGCAGAGCCTGTGTTGCCATGGTTTAACCAAGCATCAAACCATGGAAACCATAATCACGGGGCCACAGTGGTCTGATCGATTTCAAAGGGAGCTGACAATATTAATTTCTGACAAAAGGAAAGAATGACATTGGCTCGGGGTTTGTTGGAGGAGGCTGAGAAGAGCTGCTTTCTAATGAGAGGGAGATTTGATAGATGTTTATCTTTTTTGTGCCAACATGCAACAATGATGATGATGGAGACCAGTCTGCAGCGGACAGGTTAGACATGGAGGCAGATTTAAAGACAGAAAGTAATGTAGCTGAACTGGAGAGCCTTATGTGTGTGTGTAGCTCCAAAGCCTGATTTGTCTTATTACCCTGAGACACAGAGCTCCACCAAACGCTCCATTCCCTCCTGAGTGAGTTTGGCCATGATTAATATCAGCCACAACATTAAAACCACTGACAGAGGAAAGTTACTTTACCCACACAGACATTGTTTCAGTCCTGGTACGTGTCAAAGTAACATCCAGAAGACTGAAGGTTTCCCAGCAGAACATTGGATTGTAACCAGATGATCAGTGTCATTCACTTCACCTGTCAGTGGTTTAATGTTGTGGCTGATTGGTGTTTATATGACAGAAACCTGCTGAGAATCAGAATGGACTCTGGAAGTGGCTCAGAGGAAAAGAACCCTCAGGTGATGATGTTTACAGTGCCTGTTTAGTGTGTGAATGTGTTTAAAACACTGTACATCACCTGAAGGTCTCTTATGCAAGAACTGCTATTAATCCACACACACTGTAACACAGTGGCTTAACACTGCAGAGAGAAGAAACCCTCATTATACTGCATGTATGCTGAGCTGTGCACATCAATACATGCTGCATATAATCCCCTCATGGAGAAGAATGCATAGATTCAGATATGCAGCAGAAAAATGCAGACAGGAAGCAGGCGTGCACTTCGTTAGACATTCAGAACTTACATTTTCCTCATTTTCCCAGCTGACTAATTAAGTTACAAAGTGTTTATGCTGTCACCGTACATTAACACATCCATGCAGCTCATATCTGCAAACTGTTTTATCATCACCACACAGACCAAATTACCACAGCAGATTCTGACGATGATAAAACAAATGTCAGCTTTTTCTTCGTCACAATGTTTTACAGTGCGCAATTAGAAAAATAAGAACATGGGGGCAAACTGTCATAACCTCATGACGCCATAGACCTTTTTATTGAGATTTTTTTTTTCAGTTTTCACAACAGCAGCAGTGCTTTTTTGTGCTCCAAGTGGGTTGGATTTCATCCTCCAGAGCAGAGCAGTTACAGTGCATCGCCTATGTGTGCAGAAGCGTTGTACAGCAGAAGCTAACCTGGATGAAATGCAACTTCCATTGGATTGACAGAGCCACCAGATGAGTTTCACACCGAGCTGATCAATACTGTACACAAAGAGGCAATTCATCACAGAGCTGGAACAGAGCAGGATAGCTACGGAGCGTCCCCGCCGTAAGTCGGCTCAAACATCCAACATGGCTGCCGAAAAGACGCTTTTTCTCTTCTTTTTTTTTTTTTTTTTTATACCAGAGACTCTTTCTGCTTCTACTGGTGCAGCTCTCTGCAGCCATTTTGTGGCAGCTTCCTTCTGTAGGGACAATTTTTCCTCTTTAGTTTTCCTAACAAGCATGTTTTCATGTTTGTTTTTACAGTGCATGAAAAAAGCCTTATTGAAGGAACAGCTTGGTCTTTTTGCTGAGAGTTAGATGAAAACACTGACACCGCTCTCATGTATGAACTGTATGTAAAGCATGAACCTAGATCCAGCTCAACCCTCCAAAGTTCACAAGTTAACACGCATCAGGTTTGTTTCATTCATACACAACCTGAAATGTAAAAACAACAATTACACAGTGTAACTATTTGCAGTTGTTCACCAAGAAATAGCCGAGTCCCAGCAAATAACTCTCTGCATAAACCCACCACATGTCCTTTTCACACTTCAGTTTGTGTGTGAATTGAACAAAGGAGATATGAAGTGTTAGACCTCGAGCTTTAAAGGTGTTAGAAGCTGTGTTTTAGAGCTAACTGTTCCTCCTGGCCTCCTGACTTAAAGGGGAACTGCACCGATGTGTTTCCAGATGTTGGGGAGTACGATTGCATATGTGAAAACAGTAGTTTAAAGCCTTTAGTGTCTCCAGAGGGAGCGGTGTTAAGTCTGATAAACGTCCTCAGGTGATGTGACTTTGACGTTGGTTCTGAAGAAGTTTAAAACCTAAAAGAATCTGTTGGTGTGGTTAGAAAGACGTGATCTTACTAGATCTCTGCTGAACAACACAGGCTCCAGGATATGTCAGCTGCTACTAGCATAACACTGCTGAATCTCCAACCAGACTGTCGGCAGTTGAAATGCATTGTGGGTAACGTAGGCATCAGGTTTTCACAAAGAATGAGTGGATCTGTTTCATTGATTCTGATCCCTTTTGTCCACGGTCCAACAGTGTTACAGGAGTGTCGTGCTAACACAGAGATGAGAGTGGTGTCGACTGTTGCGTCTAACTCTCGGCAAAACCTTGAGTATTTGTCAAAACTATTCCTTAAAAATTGATAAGACAGGGTTCCTACACATTTTGGAGATCGCCTTCTGAGATTTCCTAAATATCTGAGTGACACATGCAGGGCTGTAGCCAGGATTTTAGAAATACTAGGGATAATTTATGCTAGGCACCAAAAACAAAAAAAGAAAAACTCTGCTTCTGTATATCTCTTTAATTCCATGTGATTTAAAGTCTCAAAACTGTTGAATTTAAGAATTTTGACTCAGAATCAACCTTAAAAAGACTCACCATGTGAACTTTGGGTGTTACTGTGGAACATGAATTCCTCCTCAGGTTTTTAATTTCCCAGAAACTACACCAAGGACATGACCTCAGTGTCCTCAACAGCAGCTACAGCCCTGCACATGTATAACACGATTTCGACCAGCAGTACTTAGTTGTTGTTGTTGCTGCAGTTCTTCTATCTTTTTCTAAAAGCTGTAAACAAAGTCTTTCTCAGGCTGATTTTTTTCACCCAGAAATGTTCTTTTAAGGGCTCAGCAGCTGCTGCTAAAGCTTGACATTTAACATGTGACGGTTTGGTGGGAAGAAAGAAAGTGATTTTGATCGGAATACTGTGACATTTTGGAGCGTTAAAAAAAAAAAATATATATATATATTTATCATTTTCCACAAATTTTCTGGGTGCCGACGACATGAATGCCAAATTCCAAGAGACGACAGGAACCCAGTCTTATCAGTTTAACTAGATTTGGATCTGAATTAGTTCAGCCTGATATGACATGGTACATCAAAGCTCATATTAACAATTAAGGATGCATCTTTTAACAACAGGTCTGGTAGACAGAATAAAGGCTCTTCCTTCTTTCAGAGGTGATCACTTAGCATTATTTTACAGTATGATACCATCCAGACTCTTTGAGCAAATTAAGGTAAAAATCACACTGATGCATACAGATTTGAACATTTACACTCATTTTGGAGCCTTGTTTAAAGTGAACATCAGCCACAGCGAGAAGAGAAAAGAAAGCACATACACTGGCCACGAGAACAAACCAAATTTAGATCTTTTTCTCAAACTAAAATCATGCTTTTATCTCCATCTGGGCCAGGCACGTCTGAGGAACTAAACTAAACTTGTTGTAGGCACCAGTATTTCCCCTTATTGAGTCAGGAAAACAAAACACAAATCGTATTTTTTGCCCTTGGGGCTCACGGTAGCTTAGTCTTAAGCTGTTTGTGCTTACAAGCCAACTGATGTTGACTGTCAAACTCATATGGCAAAGTGAGTCTGTAGGCTACGGTCCAGTGCAGCACGTACAGGCGGGGGAGGGGGGGGCTGCATCCGGGGCTATGGGCTTTCTCCATGTCATCGTAATAACACGGTTCAACTGCAAACCAGTCACAGAGCTTTCACATCATAACATCCACCAACACTTCTCTCCTCTGCATCCAACAGCAGCTGGGTGTTTCTGAAGAGAAATTCCACTGACAGCCATTTACTGCGCAGTGCCATCAGATAATACAATGCAGACCTGATGGCAGCTCAATGCATTTCCACAGTCCTCACCATCTATCAGGTACAAAGCTCATTCTGCAGCCACATTATTAGAAACAATGTGGATGTTGGTGATGCTGCCCTCAGGGAAAACCTGGGGAGTGAAATATCTGTGGGTGGTGGTGGGTTTGATTCAATTCTGGCATTATATAGATGACTGGAGGAGGGGTGGGGGAGGAGGGGGTAATCATGGCTGGTAATCACCGTTCATGCCCTGCAGCATCTAAACCGTATTAGTTTGTGGAAAGCCTGCTTGAAGTCCTCGTTGGACATGGTGTAAATGATGGGGTTGATTAAGGAGTTGAGGTAACCCAGCCAGGTGAAAATGTCAAATAACTCCGGGTGGAAGCAGGACTCACACACAGGCACTAGGAGAGTGTAAATGAAAAACGGGAGCCAGCAAATGATGTAGGCTCCGAGGATTATTCCCAAAGTTTTGGTGGCCTTCCTCTCCCTGGCGGCGGAGATCCGCTTCTTCTCCAGCAGCGCGTCGGACACAGTGACTTTGACTTGGCTCACGTTCGCGGACGAGGTAGTGTCACAGGAGGAGGTGTCGTTCGTCCCGTAGTTCAGGGAGGTGGTGGACGCCACCGAGCCGGGGGAGTTGGTGATCAGGTGCGCCGAGGTGAGTCTCTTCCCCGGCTTGTTGTGCGACTGCTTCAGGATGCGCTTTCGGGCTTCCACGTAAATCCTCCCGTACAGGGCGATGAGCAGCAGCGTGGGGATGTAGAAAGCGCCGAAGGTGGAGTAGATGGTGTAGAAAATGTGGTCGGTGTTCACGTTGCAGCTCGTCACCTCCTCCGCTTTCACCTGGCGCCAGAAGAACGGCGGCAGGGAGATGGAGATGGCGATCACCCAGGCGGTGGCGATCATCCCGGCCGCGCGCGCCGGCGTGCGCTTCTTGGAGTACTCCACTGCGTCCGTGATGGCCCAGTAGCGGTCCAGCGCAATTACGCACAGGTGGAGGATGGACGCGGTGCAGCACGTTATATCCGAGGAGAGCCAGATGTCACAGACGACCTGCCCCAGAGTCCAGGTCTGGCTCACGGTGTACAGCGCGCTGATGGGCATCACCAAAATGGACACCAGGAGGTCCGTGACCGCCAGGGACGCGATCAGAAAGTTTGCCGGGGTGTGTAATTTTCGGGATTGGTAAATGGTGGCGATGACGAACGCGTTCGAAAGCGTCGTAGCGAAAGTTATGAGGGCTAAGGTCACCGCTAGACCCGCCTGGAAAGCCAAGTTAGTGTCCTTCGCCTCCGCTTTCGACGTGAAATTGGCATGGGTGTCGTTGGTGGAGATGTTCAACAGCTCTCCGTAGATGACCGGCGTTGGTTTGAGCTGACTGGCATTCTCCATCCCTCCACCTTCCCTCGTCAGATCCCCCTGTCATTGAGCTCAAAGAGAAGCCTGGAGATCACTCTGAAATCACTCGGACGTTCATCCACAGCGCGCGTGTCTCGTCTCTTGTAAACCCAGAGTACAAGCGGCTCCATCTCCAGCAGAGGCGCAGCAGTTATCCAACCATCAGACGACAGGTGTTGCCATAAAGACGCATTTCTGCCTCCTCTTCTTCATCTTATTCACCCGCAGCTTTTTTTTCTATTTTTTACTATTTGATCGACTCAATGATCCAAGAAATAAAAACGAGATGAAGCACAGAGAGGCCTCTGCATCATCCACAAACCTTTATCTGTGGTGCTCCAGATCAAACCACCCAGTGCTGGAGTGAAAATGAAATCAGTTCAGTTTCTACATTAGCAGGTTTTTAATCCGCTGCGTGTCTCCTCACAAGTTCAGAGCTGCTGAAGTCTGACTCCTGGTTTTATACTGCCTCTCTCTCTCTCTCTCTGTCCCTCCCATACTCTCTCTCCCCCCTCTCTCTGCCTCACATGCTAAAGGGACTCAGGATTTTTCTTATTATCTTCTTAAAAAGCAAGTTTCCAACAATACTCTGTTAAAGACACACTGACCCTGGATTTCTGAGGCTGATACACTGATTATTACCAAAACACAACATTAGCATTTTCCTCCAGAGGTTTGAATTGTGACTACGAATGTTGTGAACAGGATATTTCACAGTGGACAAATAAACTTATCAGTGCTCTCTAGTGGCAACACCGGGTCATAAATGAATTCATTCTGTGATGTGATTTAATCAAATATGCCACGAAATAAGAAAAGCAAGAAAAACATGGATAACGTCTTTACCCAGAAGAAACAGATGATTTACAGCTTTAACTGAAAACCTGTACCACCAGCAGCTCTTCACTGATCAGACTACACACACACACAGCTGAACATGTCCCCATGTTTACTGCCTCTCACTGTCACACACAAGGACACAGTCAACAACACACCCTCAGGAGATGTCACTGATGGGTAATCTAACAAATGATAGCTCCTGATTTTAAACATTAATATTCCTTTAAGTTCAGATTTTCTGTCATGTTTAGAGTATTGCTCGGCCCCTCCTCCAAACACTACCCTTCGTTTATTCACTTAAATGTTAAATGTTTTATTTTCCATGGTCTAAATGCTTTAAAAGCTGCCCAGAATACATTTCTAATGTGAAGATACCAACACTAAAGTCATTTATTTTTAGAGTGAGCAACCACCAAGTCCAAACCGACGCAGACTGAGATCGTAGCATGGAGAGTAATAGATTAGAAACGCTGCTTTACTGGACACTGAGGCAGTCTGTTTACTCTGTGATAACTGGGCAAACCCCAGAGAAAAGCCAACGAACTGTCACACCCACATTTATTCTTTAAGAGCTGTTAATGCCCTCCACCTGTTTTAAATAGAGTATAAACCACCTCCGGGTTGCTAACACCGAGGACACGACCTCACCTGTCCTCAGAGTATAGCTCATCTGTGACCAGATAAGATCAGCTGATAACATCGGCCGAGCCTCTGAACCGGTCCGGTTCTACTCTCTGGTGGATGTGATCCTTTGTAGCTGTGTGTCCTTCAACAAAGAGGCTCTTTAAAGCCACATCTCTCTGTTTCCCTGCAGAGGTCATTCTGTCTTTCACTTTACAATAGTACGACCAAAAAGGACCAATCAGATTACTTTGTCAATTAATCAGAAAATGGTGAAAACAGTGACAAATGCCCAGGGTGAGGTCTTCAGACTGCTTGTTTTTGTTTGACCAACAATTCAACACACAAAAATATAAATTATTTTATTATATTACCTTTCAAATCACATGTTTATTATTGCAGAAGCTAAAGGAAAACAGGAAATATTCACACCTGTACGTCTGGAACCTTCTGGAGACTTCTTGGTACTTTTGCTTGAAATATGACAGAAACTGTCAAAATGACAGGAGATTTTGTCTGTTGATAATAATTGAATAATAAAAGATTCACAAAAACTAAACAAAATAGGAAAAAAAATCAAGTGAACAGTGAAAAGTTTGATTAAAAGATGAGGACAAAATGATTAATAAACTACTCATGATCAATCATAATTGAATATTAAATCCATAAATATATCTATACATACAGGATCTATGGAAATCTCTGAATCAAACTCCCTCCCTGCTCATACAGACCCTGTGCTGGGTCATAAAGCCTGAGGCTCCATGATTCTCTGACACAGACTGATGAGTGAAGCCTGGTGAGAGGAGCAGCTTCAGCACCACAGACAGCTCCTGACTGCAGCAGCGCTGAGGAGGCTTCATGTTATTAAAGAATATAACAAACTCTCTGTGAAGAACTGCTCATATTTCAATGATCTGAAAACCTGAGATCCATTTAAACTCACACAAAGTTTTATTAATATGTTGGAAGCCTCCTAATGAAGATGAATATTCACTGAACCGTACCAGGCTGTAAATGTCTGTGACTGAAGCACTAATGTGTAGATGAAGCTGGTTTGAACTGATCAGGGTCACAGAGGGGCCTGGAAACTCATCCCAGAACCCTGTTTCTCAAACATTGTTAATATTTGAAGTAAATGAACAGCCTCCCAGGTAAATATTTGTTGTGCATTTGGTTTTCTGTGTGTACTTTTTATATTCTTTATTCTACGCTGCTTCTTTAGATTTTTAGAATCATTATTTAAATGTTGTTTATTTTTCCCCTCATTTTACATAAAGTAAAGTTGAGTTGGCTGAGACCAAGAATTTCATTGTTAACAAGTATTTGACTTATATTTTCTTACCTCGGTGAACCTTTGTTGTCCTTGTTTTTTCTGGACATCCACTTTGTCATTGGTCTGTGTGCAAATACACTGAAACCTGAATTTTTACTTTTCGCTTCACTGTTTTTGTTGGAGTAGGAGTTTATTCGTTGGTGTGATTTGGCTGTATGTTGTTACTTTGCTTTAAACCTTAAATCAAAATGTTCCAAAAAGTAATAAAAACTTTGAGGGTTGAAATCTGTCGGTGCTGCTGGTTGTTGGGAGGAGGGAGGAGGGGAGTCTCATTTTCAAGTTTCCTCTCATCTGAAGATTAACAGCTACTGCTGCTGGCTTAGAAATCACTGAGTGATTTAGGCCCAAAACACCTCTGTGATCTGCTGCTCCGTCTCAACTGTCCAGACCTCAGTGATGGTCTGGGACAGGTTTGTTACTGTCCCCAGAGTCTGAACTAAACCTGGAGAAGCAGCGTTCGGTTTTTAATGCACCACATATCTGGAACAAACTCCAGGAAAAAGTAAGGTTCGCTCCAACTCTCAGCTCTTTTAACTCAAAGCTAAAGACTTCTCTGTTTGCTGCTGCACGTTGTTGAGCAGAACTTGGTCTCTTTGTTGCTCTGCAGTGGTTTTTATTCTCCTGTCTGTTTTGTTCAGTTAATCCCCTATTTTATTTGATTTTTTTACTGCAGGGACTTTTTTCATTTCAGCAAACAACAGCAACATTTTCCAGCACAATTAAAGTGAGTTTTTTTTTTACATGAATCATTAACCAGGCCTCATTTCACCCTCACAGTATCCACACATTATGTCCACACTGTGCAGCTGTAGGTGTTGTATCGATCATACTGGTGAGCAGAGCTGAGTCACAAAGCAAAGCTCCCTCCATTTTCCAGTCGAGCTCCTGCTGACCTTCACCTGTACGTCTGCAGGCTCTGCACTGACGGAGGGAATCACAGCGTGGACGCTCTCGGCTGAAATGAGATTCAGTGGGAAAGTGGCTGGCCTCGGTCTCAGTGAGAAGGTGAGGGGCTCAGTGATCCAGCAGGACCTCTGTATCGAGCTGCTGCCTCTACAAATGAAGAAGAGCTGGTCGGGCTTTTTCAGCAGACACCTTGAAATACTTAAAAATGTTCTCAGGAAAAAAGAGATTTCTCCAGACTGAAGCTTTGATGTCGTTCATCTTCATCCAGTGTGAAGCTACTGGTTTGTAAAGCTCCAGAGACGCATGTTAGACCATTAACCTCTAATTTGATCAAGTTTTAAGTAAAAAATTCCTGTTAATATTAATGTCAGTCTCTCACTGACCTTGGCCGCTCGAAAATAAGCAGTGGAACAAGTATTCACATCATTTACATAAGTAAAATTTCAGCAGCAAAATGTGCTCAGAGAACCAAAAGTCTGAGATTTGCCTCTGTGTGTGTATAGGTATGTGTAGTCTACCCTCTTTCCAGAACCTACACTAAACACTGATGTTTTTTAATTAAAATCTTAATCTGTAAATCTTAATCTGGTTGTTCTGTCAGTGCAGCTGAAATGTAGCAGAGTAGGAGTAAAGCAAACTTGCATCAAAGGGAAATGTACAAGTTCACAACATAGAACAACATAAAAACAAGTGAGATCAGATCCAGAATCAGATCCTCCTGTTGCTGTACATAATGAGCTGGTGATTCTGTCCTGCTCCAGTTGAACATGTTTGGACAAAAACGCTCTGACATATTGAGGACACTTGAACATGTTGTTCAGGAAACTTTCGAAAGGTTAACAATCACTGGATGCAAATGTCGACAACTGCAGTGAATTAGACTTTCATTAGCTTAACCCAGGGACAAAAAACCGCTGCAAACACGACTTTAATCCTGTACCTGTCAGCTGAAAACCCACCTGAGGAAAAATCACTGTAATATTCTCACTCAGACTCTTGAATCAGTAACTTCTGCTGCTGCAGTCAAGACTGCTACACATGTTCTCATCATGCATATTTGCACAATCTAGAAAAAAACCAAGCATAAGGCTCCATGTACAATAATGTATAAACTGCATCTCAGGCCAGATGATGGATGAAATATCACTGAGTCAATCATCTGTTCAAACCTCTGATTCTCATCACCCCAAAAATGTCAGAGAAACCACGAGCGAATGACTCAGTGTGATGACTACAGTGACTTTCATGGTACATGTCAGAGGGATGATTAACGCCCGGGTGTAGCTCACACTCAGCTGAGCGTGTTTTCACCTCTGCTGTCTTTAGTGCTCCGATGGTTTTTATTGATACAGTAATGATGATTCTATTACCATAATGTTCTGGTGACGTAACCGAGGCGGCGACTGCAGAAAAGAGCAGCTCAGTGCGAACACAACCATCGTACTGTTGGCTGCAGGGGAGTTAAGTGCCTTGCTCAGGGGCAACGGCAGTGCATTACTCAGGCGACTTTAAAGCTTGAGGCTGAAAGTGCTGAGAGGATGAGCTGATTAATCAATTAGTCCATCAGTATTGGATATTAATTATTGCTGTTATAAGGTTCAGACATCACAGCGGGACAGTCGGGCGTCCGTGGTTAGTTCACTGTCTGTAATAACAGTGGGACAGGCGAGTGTCCGTGGTTACTTCAAGTCCAAGTGAACGTGAAAATCTGAAGAAATTCTGTCTAAGCTGTGTCCTGAGGTCACTGTGTCCTTCACCTTTGACCTTTGACCACAAAAATCTAATCACTTTACCCTCGAGTCCAAATCTGAAGAAATTCCCTCGAGGTGTTACTGAGATACTGTGTTTGCTCAGAGGCATAAAACAGTTAATAAAATAAATCTGGTCTGATTTTAAGAAAATTCAAACCCTCTGCAGCCCTCATTTCTTAAAACCTGAAACAGAATAAACACCTTGTTGCCCCCACCTCACTACTTACAAACTAAACAAATGTGCTTTGGTGCAATCACCAACCTCGTTTAGTGATCTCATGATCTCTGCCCCCGGAGGAACAGTCCCTCCTAGTGTCACAGTGCTCTCACACATACTCTGCTGCTGCTCTCCCAAGCAGCTGTTTTTGTTCTCAAAGTCTAATTTATGTAACTGTGAACATTGTTGTTGCTCTGCCGGCCTCCAGGGTCACTGCAGTCGATGTCAGGGAATACTAATAACATGCAAATCCTTTTAATTATACATTGTTTATTCCTCTTTCCCTCAAGCTATAGTTTGATTGCCAAGTCCATGTCCTCCTTCAGTCGGCTGAGGAGCAGCCTCAGAGCTGCAGTGGAGTCTGGGTCAGGTCAGTACTGAATCCAAAGAGGATTTCTGTGACTTTATGCTCAGTGCTGCAGCTGGTTTAGATAGTGCTGCTGTTCTGAGGAAAACAGGTTAACAAAAGATTTCCTGCTCAGACTGATCGTTTACTGTTTATGATCATTAGACGCATGAAAACTCCAAAACACCTAATATTCTGTCAGTTCCACTTTAGTTGTTCTAAACTGAAACTGGATCACCATCTAGTTTATACATTTAAAGGTTTTGGTAAAAAGGGGCTGAAAGAACCTTAACATACAGACTGTCAGATTTTTTTCCACAAACAAAAACTTGCTATAATAATCATTTTGAAGTCTCTTCACCTTTCTACACAGGATTGGAGTACTTCTTCCACCACTACCTATCAAACATACTCTCTGAAATATTCCTCAGAAGATCCACTAGTGTTCAAAAACTCCACAAGGTCTGTTTAAGGAATTAAGATCATGCTTTTCCTCTCTGGGTAAAACAGTGTGGACAAAGTGTCACAGCACACTTACACAAGGCACCTAATCCCAAACTGAATTATCTCTGAGAGTCCGACGGAGGACTGGGTGTGTGATTGCAGGTGTGAGGCTCAGAGGGATAACATGCCTGCTCAGCAAACCTCCTCTGTGAAAATAAAGGTTAAACGAGCAGCGAGAGACAATGCATTCATCCCCTGCTGACTCAGACGATCTGTGTTACTGCTGACCTTGGCCAGTGCAGGGTGGAGAGGCCACTTCCTATTTCTCACCTGAAGAGACCAGTACTCCCAATCAATATCCACCAGAAGCCTTTAGCTAAAGCTTTCTGACAGACATTATTGGTTCCTTTGACAGTTTGTGAATTTATATAGTTATGCTACAGCTGCAGCTACAATATATGACAATGAATTCTGTTAGCGACAAAAATAAAACAGATTATTCACACTGTTATTGCACCGTTCTCCCTGTAACTTTGTGTCTGCATGTGCTGTTTAAGGTTGATTACTGGGAGGTGACATTCCTGGGTGTTTTCCAGCAATGTTTCACCAAATCTGGTCCCGTTTCCCAGGAAAATGACCTGTGAGACTGTGGGATTTTTACCTTGTGTGTCCCTGTGTATGGATGATAATTTTACTCAGGGGAAAACTTAAAAGATAAAATGGCAAAGAAAAGAACAGGATGGTGACAAATGCAAAAGGGGAGGGATGTTAATTTTTTCCACAACACTTCAGCACAGCAAGAGTCACGTCAGGTGTTACATTCTGTCTTTCAGCTGTGAAACCTCATACTGCCTCAAGGATTTTCACATTGAAAGTCTTTCCATCATCATTTTAACGGTCTCTGGTTCCAGCTCGTCCAGTGTGAGGACTTGCTGCCTTTGTTTGTTTTATAGTGTCGTAACATGAATATTTAAGACGTCACATCTGGGTCAGGAATAACTGCAATGGGCGAGTTATAGATAAAAAATCATCATCAGGCATTTGTTGCAGCTTCAGTTAATTTATGATATTTTCATTCTCATCAGCTTCATCTCTTACGCACTGACTGAAAACCATAAAAACTGAACTCTAACAATGTTTCTATTGACAGAGCAGCCATGGAAACACTGTTCACATGGCAGGTATGAGCTCCAAATCACAACTCATTAATCTTCTCCCTGCTGCACACCGAGCAGAAAACTCTGATAAGCTCACATGTTAATGAAAATTGTTTACAAGGAAAGCGAACAATTTCATTCCCAGCGAAGCTATGAGTGATTTAGACCTGAAAAACAGATTCAGTCTGGCAGGGATTTCCTGATTCATTAGAGAGATTACAGAGTGATTAACTGGGCTTTACAGAAGGTCCCTGTTTCACATTTATACTGTTTCAGTTTTTTGAAAAGTGTGGGAGCTGCAGGATCTTCATGTGCAGAAGAGTAGAAAATTAAGTTCTACGAGATCAAATTTAGCAATTATTACCAATCAAACAGAAACTTATACAAAAGCTCTACTCATTTATTTTATCAGCAGGCTGTGGTATGACTGGAATAATAACACAGTAAATTTGATATTATTAAAATAATGCAGCTATCAGATAACTGTTCTTTTGGAAATACTAAACATTAAAGGATAACTCTGTTATTTTTGAACCTGGGTTTTATTTTCTCATGTTTTTGGATGGAAATGTTTGACAGAAACAAAAATCTTTGGAATCAGTGCAGTATTGATGAAAGCTATCGGTGCTGGTGTTAACTGAAGATGGCTCAGCACACCATCTACTGTTTTAAATCATCCTGAATCTTGGATGCCAGTGCCGACACGGAGTCAACCATTTGGGGCTTCATGAAATTCATATAAAAAAAGAACTTTAACATCCTGTAAATATCCTCTAAGTAAGCCTTGTTGCCGCTAAAAAGCCAATAACCTCCTTTCCCACTGCCAGTAGAGGAGTTGACCTCCCTGTTCACACTGAGAGTGAGCTGGTAGCTGCCGTGCAGACTGGTAAAATGGATCTGTCGTGTCTTGTCCATGGGTTGGTGCTCCTGTCAATGTTGAAGGCTTTGTGGGAAAATCAGTTTTTAAAACTTATTTCCAGGCTGCGAGGGTGAGAACAGCCCTGAGTGCAGGACCTCAGCGAGCCTGCGCAGTGGCTGGCAGCTAGGGTGGAGTTGGGCTCAGAGCTGGTGGTGAAATTACACTTTAATAATTAAAGTTGTTTTCTGGAGCTGTGTGAAAAGCTCTTAAGAGGAAACTCTTGGTGAGGATCTTCAGGAGGACTCCCTGTGGTAAGATGAGATCCTCAGTGAATACGGTCACAGATTTCCACACAGTCAGAGAAAAAAGTGTCCTGGTCATAGCTCGGTAATTAAATCCTAACACACTGAGGACCCTCTCCTGCGAGGCTCCTGTCAGTGCTGTCAGGCAAAGTGCTGATCAAACTGGACGACAGCTGAGAGAGCAGCACCAGCATCTGAGACAAGACTCACTTTGTAAAGGCTTATAGCTTCTAATGTTCTGTGTACAATAACACAGTAAAAAAACAAACAAACAACTGGAGTGATTTTTGACAAAATGCAGCAGAGTTGGCTCTCAATATTTCATCTACTCAACAGTTTGGGCTGAAGGCAGGAAATGTTGAAATTTAGTCTTAACTATGTATGGCAGTGGATCTTTTGGGTCCTGTGGGTTGCAGAGTGGGGCCACCATGGATCTGGCTTGTTCAGGTACATCCCACAGATGCAGGATCAGATTGTGGATCACCAGATCATTGTGTTTTGATTTCCTTTCATGGGAACCCTCTGAGTCAGACAATGTGAAACAGCCATTTTTGGGGGAACAGGAGAGGAAAGAAAACTTTGGCGGGAGGTTCATGAGTTATTGAGCAAACACCATTGGTCTTGTCAGTTCCAATCAAAGATTCTTGATTAAACTTTTTAAGGGTTGAGTGTACAATCTTTACAACAGACAGTTTTTGGGCGTTTGATGTAAGCAAACTGGACGTGGACAATTAAATTTGAGAAACAGAAATGAAGCAGAAACGCCTTAAAACAGTTTAAGTGACCTAAAGAGCCTGATAAAAGTTTCAGAAGTTTTGGAGACTCCTCTACAGCAGCTCAATATCACAATAAGGGAGAAGCTTAATGACTGGGTCAATAACTCAAGTGAGACTGCTTAAACGACATCTGACATTAATAAAAGTCCCTCTAGCATCTTTTAAGGCTCTCTGACAGTTTGACACATGATCTCTCCAAATGTCACAATGACTACTTCAACTACATTTTAATTCTGCTCTTCTCCTTTCAACTTCCTGTATTTGAGCCACGTGAGGTCAGATGACTGAGGCTGAAAGCTGATGGATGTATTAAGTGGATTTTATGGAATTCAAAACACAAGAGTTGCTCATCAGTCAGCATCAGCTCTTTGTAAAATGTGTTGGTGATGAGTTTTGTGCAGATAATTAGTCATTTGTCATGATGCTGAACTGGAAATAGGAAGGAATGTTTTATTTACTGTACAAGTGCACTGGGCTGGTTACTGTAGGTTACACCAACCCATTAATGCAGTATCAACCAATAGACTGAGCTTATGGATGACTAGATATTCAAAATCAGTACTGCCAATGTCACTGTGACTTTTACACACAGTAAAAGGTCTCACTATCACAAAGAAGTTTTTTTTTAATTTAGGATATAATTAGTCAAATAATGTGGATTAATCCCCTGCTGAAAATAGTTCCCAACAAGCCACCAATACAATAAGTCCTCCAACCTAAACAACCATATGACCCACCGGAGTGGGTCCTTTAGAATTACTACAGCCACCAGATGTCAAAAAACCTTTGGATGATTTCAGAATATGTACAAATGTCTCCAATCAAACAACCCAACTGGAAAACAAACCATCCACCTCTGCAACAATCATAATCAAATATCCCATTTGCAGCAATGTATTAGTTCATTTTGTACATTTATATTTCAGGCACTGAGCCTGTTCTCTTTGTAAGATTTTGAAAGCAGGGAGGGATCCAAATAAAGCATATTTTTGAAAGATACTGACTGACACACTGCAAGATTTTTATCACGCTGTTTTCTTTTCAAGAACCACTAAAGCTCAGCTTGCTAGAGTTTCCTCAACAACTCACTGAATTCACAGCTTTGCGAGGTGCTGCTCTGTTTGGTTGCCCTTCCTCTCAGGTGAATCGTGATCAATAAAGAATGACAAAAGATATAAAGAGGGTCAATTCACAGTGATTGTTTGGAGGAGCTCAAGTGTTCACTGGACAAAGTCAATCAGAGACAATCTGAGGAGACTACGACTTCTGTTACTGTGAGAGTTTAGCTTACTATTTGTTGAATATTTCAGAGGGCTCCATGGGAAGAGAGAAGTGATGAAAATTTCACTCTAAAGTGAATTAAGAAGAATCTGACAGAAGATCAAGATCAAACCAACCAGTAACACAAGAAAATGAGTCCTCACTGTTCACTTTGCTCCCACAGCTTATTAAGAAATCCCCACAGAGGTTGATATGGGAGGCAAAGGCCAAAATTGCCCTAGATAAATTGAATCTGAACTTTAGTATTACCTGACATGCTTGGCTAAATTAGGAGGAAAAAAACTAATCATGAACTAATCTGAGTTGAAGTGATTTATTGACAGATTTGGAGCTGCTGAAAGCCACTTAGCATCAAAGCAAAGTAGAAAACAGTAGTAAGTGCCTCTGAAAGCTCGTTTATTTCTACTGAGTTAATAACAATGCACATGCAATTGGATTATTAAAGAATTTTAGCTATATTTTATTGCTTGCTACTTACTGGCAAACAAATACATATAACAGCAAACAGTATCTGCAATCAGCTAATATTGGCCTGGATGAATTTATCATTCTAGCTCTAAATTGAACAATCGTCTTTATCAAGATTCTCTGGGTCCTGATCTGAAATGTGAGGACTTGCAGATTTTCTATGAATGATATCAATGTAAATTGAAAATCTTTGGGATACTGACACCACTGAAAACACTAGCCAACTGATCAATAAAATTAGCAACAGATTATAGTGTAGATACTTCAGTTGTAGCCTTGGATGTTATCTAATGAACACACTTATTCTGAAATGACCTGAACAAACCTGTCCATCAGAGACTAGATAAGGTTCAGGTGCAGAGTGGAATCAAGAATCCTGATGGAAATGATTGGCTATTTGAGTCAGTCATTTGCCTGCAGGTCTCACTTGAAAACGTCCGGATTAGTGATGAGGTCAGTGGGTGGGGGACGCTTTTAAACGAACACAGGCCTCAGTCGCTGTGATGGGACCCCCCCCCCCGGCTGCAGTATTGACAAGGTGCATCTATTACTGCTTGTGTTCTTGACAAATGAATATCATTAATGAGTAGCAGACAGCACCTGGTACTGACGGTCTGAGTGCTGGAAAACCCGAACCAAAGAGGCAGCCAGCAGGAAGCCATGAAGGACAGATGCTGGCAGTCAAATTATTCTGAATTAAAGATGAAATCATCCATTTACTGGACCGTCTAAACAGGCTGGATGGATTCACACATGGAAATCAGACTCAGTGGCACAAAGCTTTAGTCATTTTGACTTTGCTCATTTTCCTATTTTAACACCAAGGTTTAACATGGAAAAACTGTCCTGTTTTTATTGTGTTAATGAGTCAATAATGATCTGACTTAAACAGTCTCACTGATTTTCAGCATAATCCTGACAAAAGCCTGGTGTAGATCAGTAGAGTGTATTACTGAGAAGAACTCTCATTTTGTGTATTGAGATTTATAGACACCATTGTTTCCTCCTCTGTGTATTTCCACTGATTTAAAGTGATGGATCAACCGAAAGTGAAAATAATGTTCTCATCTTCCAGTGACACAAAAACCTGTAAAAATTAAGATGAATGAGCAGAAGTCATTCTCAGCTTTTTACATTTACATCTTGCTAAACCAGATTGCATTCGTCAGCCTGACTGCATGATAATGGAGGAACGAGGGGATGACATGGGGCAATGAGTTGCAATTAAAGGCTGCATTGCAGATTTGTTAGTGATGGAGCTCAGTTAGTACAAGTATTGTGGAACCAAGGACCTGGTACCCATTATCTAAACCCAACCCAACCCTTTTAATTGCTCTCTGGTAATAGACTGAGTATCTGGAAGAGCATCAAAGTTCAATTATTTCCCATGTCAATCAAGGTCAAAAAGCCTTGAGAAGTCATCTTTGTCAGTGCAAATGGGAAAAAAAATCACCTTCTCCTTATAGATAAAAAGAAAACTCTTCATATCCTTTTTCAACTCTCTTTAAACCTCTTTTGAATTCTACACACACAGACACGGCGAGGTTTAATCCTCCACTCTTGCTCAGAGGATTGTGATGCATGTTTCTTTAAATCAATTCTCTCACAAGTTCAATAGAATCCAATTCCCTTTCCATCACTTTTTTGGTGAATATATCATGTCATTCTCCAGAGTCCATTTTGTTTTCCCACTTTAAGACTCTTAAAATCTGGGACACAAATGATTCTCAAAGCTGTATATACTGCATATAATCTCAGAGGGGTGAGGTGCATGCTGAATTTATTAAGCAATCTTTTTCTATTCTAAACCTGTGTGACCTCGAAATGATCAAACTCTACACTTTAATTGACCACGATGACCTTAACAACACTGGACTTCTTTCAGGATCAGCCATAAAAAACTCTCTGATCTTACAACAGCAGCAAATGAACATATGGAAAATTAATTTTCATATCAATCAAGGTTGTGCGAGTTTAAGGAGTCAGAGGGCTCATAAATCATCACTCCTGATGGGAGAGTGTGGATATGCCTTAGTGAGGCATTATTTACACAATCTGCTCACGAATCTGCAGCCTCTGCACACTAAGCCACTTCACAGCCTCACTGATTTATGTTCTCTTACCTTATTTCAAGCTTTTCATGCTTTTCATTATGGTTACAATATTTCAAGGCTGAGTGGTCCAGTGCAGGGCTGGACAGTCATTGTATCTCCTCTGAAACTACTTGCAACAAAATTTTTGTCTTTAATTGTTAAATGCCAAATACTTTAAGGTTGGGGCTATTTTAAATTTCCCATGAATCCCATGAAACAGTCTCTGTCTCTAAACATTCTGACTTCCCAACCCTGCCTGTGAATGAAGCACTACATTTGTGATTGAGTTGCAGGGAAGTGGTTCAGGTGGATGGTGGATGTATGCAGCATCCAGAGTCCGGTCTGTGGTTTGGGCAATAAAAGCTCTTTGGCTACAGTGCAGGAAAGATGCCAGTTTTGTTTAAATGTAAATGAACAGGTTGTGTCTGAAGTCACTGTGAACTTTTTCCTGTATTAAACCAGAACAGGATTCTTTCAAAACCTGAACCAAGAGCTGAGAGAGTCTACACAGAACGATAAACAGCTTAATAATGCAGTAGTTACTACTATTCTGGTGGAAAACATGTCGATTGTGAACATTTTACTGATACATTCAGAATTAATATGTGACTTTCAGTGGTGGAAGAAGTATTCAGATACTCCACATAAGTCAAAGTACCACACAATAATACCAACAAACAGATGGAGGCAGTGGTATTCCAGCAGCTCCTGTGTTCTGCTCAGTAAAATTCTTGTTTTTGTCAGTGGAGTCTGGTAGTGATATATAATGAGGCTTCCGGTTAAACTACAAGGATCTTACTCTTCAACTTCTGTGGGGATCCTATCCATAATATTGTCAGACACTTATAATAACAATCTTGTTATTATAAGTGTTATAACAATTTTGTTCCCATCAATCATTTATACCAAAACACATGAGAACATCAGGCCAGTCATTCTTTAAGTATCTACCTCCTCCACTGATGAAACAGCCTATACATATACACTGAGACTCTAACTGGGATTTCTCTGCTGATGACGCAACCCGTCATGTCTGCCCCTGTCAATCCCACGCACAATGAGACAGATTCACTTCTCCACTGAGGCACATTAACCATCAACACACGTACGAGCAGTCCATTTTTATTTTTTAAAGCGCTGCGTATCCCTGCTTTGCTCTCAACAGGATATGAAAGATGAGGAGATCACAGACAGAGAGAGGCAGAAACCCACAGCAGACACAATAGGAGCGATGGCTATCAACTCAGCCAGGACCCGTGAGCCTTTGGTAATTCATGACGTATCAGGAAACTTATTTAGCTGCCCTCATGCCTGGGCCATTATTGCAGACACCAAATACGCAGCAGGGAAAAGGACATCACTGCAGATGGTGGTACTCAGTTTCTTGAGGAGCGAGTAAGAAACAGAACAGGAGCTGATGAAAGGCTAACAAGCTCACCTCATTAAGAAACAGATGCAGATAGAATCCATTAATAGAGGGCTACTGTAGTCTCCATTTCAATATCCCATACAGGGACTCATTTCCACTGAGGGTATTTGTCTCTTCTCATGTTTCAAAATCCTATTTTTGACCCACCCAAATTTCTCCCTCAATTCACTCAAGGTGTTACTGAGATACTGTGTTCATAAAAATGAACCACACTAGAAAACATCAAATCATTTTTATTTACAGTCAGCATTTTCCCAAAAGATGCTGGAACTGAGGATCATTAAAGTATATGAGGAGGTAATGGACACTGCTCTTTTTGGTAAAGATACACTATAATTGTACCTCTACCTCTAAATATGTGGGTTTTACTGCAACCTTTAACCTGAAAAGCACAAAAACCAGGTTCATAATGATGTGTTGGTTAGTAGGAAATGGCATACTTTATTATCCTGTATTTTTATTTCTTCTTGTTGTTGATGAACATTGCACTTAATTGGACCCCCCTGCTCCTCCCATGTCTGAGACCAAAGCTAAAAGTTGATCCTTTGCTGTACCATATAAAATAACAGATTTCTTAAATTGTTACTGCAGTTGCTCAGTTTTACAAACTGAGAATGGGCAAAAACAAATTCAACTTTGTACATGGAAAGACCTGTACACAAAGCTACTAATCCAGTGTGGATCAAAACCCCTTTATCACATTGTTCCATAAAGTTTTAGCACTTTCCCCAAAACAGTGAATTAGCTGGAAATGACTGAAAATCCTTTTGGTCACACTTCTGTGGCATTTTAAAACCTGCACTGAACCTCTGCAGGAAACACAAAACAGACATCATCAGTAGCTCTGATATTATTGGTGAAGAATATTGTTAACAGCCTCAGTTATTACTTACATAAATAAAATAGGGCTTTGTAAGCACTCTTTGCCGATCAATTAAAGAAAGCAATTTGTGAAGGAATCAAAACTATTAGTACTTAACAAGAGTTATTAGTAATTTTGTGGCTTTCAGTGACAGTCTTATTGTCATTACTCAATTAAAAACAGCACTTCAGTGACAAACTAATCACTACAACTCTGAAAGAATAAAACTTTCTGGGATTGTTTTTTTGTCAAATGTGAAACGATTATCCCGGCAATAAAAAAAACAACTGTTATTACTCAATTACAGAAACATCTAATGTCAGAGAGAATGAGTAAACAACTATAAGAAAATGTTAGGATTTATTTTTTCCCACACAGTTATGCAGCTATGCAAGAGCACAAATGAAAACATGCAACACATTTCTTGATGATAACATTTTCCACTAAAAGTGGGAAAAGATTAAAACATTAAACATCAAAAATGAAGTTGTTATTAACCAACCTCTGCTGAATCAACAATCATTTCTGGAGTTTGTTGGTTTGCAGGAACTTAAATACAGCAACAAATCTACAAATCTTTCAAAAAGATAAATCCGGCAATATTCTTTATCTTTGCTATAATCAGGGGATTCATTCTGTGTTTCCTGTCACAGTGGAGGGCTCCATGAATGCTGATTAGTGCCTTACTCTGTTGTTTCAAATTGCACTGTTCATACAGGAGAGTAGAAACCAAACTGTGAAAGTGTCCTGCCTGTTCGTTACACCTGGGGGATCTTATCTGTGGAGGTGAGGAGTTCTCCTATCCTCCACATGCAGATGGAGAACAAGGGAAACTCATCTGACAATAGAAAGACTTGCTGCTCCAAGTGACTCTGGAAACCCATCAGCTCTGACCCCACCTCCACCCTGCACGGTACCTTAGATTTCTGCAGGAGCTCCTCCAGGATCCAGAACAGGTAGCACGAGTTCTGATACTGGTCCACGGGAAACTTGTCGAGGCCTGAGCTCTCCTGCCCCTGGAAAGTAACAACAGTGTCAGGTCTGCTTGATTTACTGGTAACCACAGTCACAAACACAACACTGTAAACCTGTAGAGTTTTATTTACACTGAAATTCTGACACTCAACAAGTCTTGAACGGCCAAAGACCAACAAGCCTTTTTCCAGAGACTGGTTGTTCCAGTTCAGGAGTTGCTCAAAGTGTTCTTTCCACAGTCCAGGCCTAGGTTCTCAAAATGAGGTTTGTCTGAAGGTCTGAGAGAGTTTTGAGACTCTGATGCCAGTGTTACGTTCTTTAGCATTGCCTCCCTGAAATTCTCACACACCTAATTCTTTGGCTCAACAACAGATGCTGCAGTCCCTCTAGCCTCTACATAACTATCTAATGATTCAGGAGTCCCCTGGACAAGCCAAACCCAAAGGGTTTTCTACAACTTGACAGCTTCCTTCATCAACTAGAAAGATGTTGGCTTGCTGCCATTGTAACCTTCTAGCCAAATCACAAAGCAGCCAGCTCCATGATGGCAGCTCTGAACTCTCCAACGCTGGGTATATCAGAGCTTCTTATGACCTTCAGGACAAGTCCTTTCACTACATGACTGCCTTGCTACTGATACGTAATTCAAGGGTGAGAATGGAATGAAATCAGCTAAAAAGGCTAATCATTACTCAGATAACCCCACACTGCAGTGAACTCCCAGGGTTGATGGACTGATCAATGATGCTGCAACATGCTGCAAGTAAATACTTACTGCTGAAGCCATTTAACTGCAGAGGACAGTACATAAATATGTGGTACAACTGTTATTATTCTCAGAGGAAACAATAAGTCAAGTTCAAGATGTAGAATACACAGAACACAAAGCAAGTGTTAATAATTCAAATAAGGGGAAGGATGGATTTCTTCCAGGCTATATCTCAGTGTGCCTTTGTAAATGTGTGTGTGTTCTTGAATTTTTGCCTATGAAAGTGTGTGTGTGTGTGTGTGTGTGGCTGTGAGATGTCACAAAGAAAAACAACCGCCAGATGGCTGTCAGGTATTCCTCCAGGCTAGAACCTTCTGAGAGCTGACAGAAAGTGACAACAACACCCCTTAACCTCTTACACACACACACATAAACAAACACACAACACTTAGACCCCCACCCCATCAGGACCGGGTCACTTAGCACTTTGCTAATTCACTAAATGAAATTTGCCTGCTTGGAAACTCTTCTCTCCAGCTATACAAACACACAGTTTAAGACAGAATCCTCCTCAACGATTAATAATTAAAGTGTTATCAATAACATTTTACCGGCTCTTTGCACAAAATGTCAGCAGAGTGTCATATGTAATTCTTATCAGCTCAATTTCAAGCATCACTATTTTTTCTACTGGTTACCACATTGGCAGGACACAGTCAATAATCAACTCTTGTATTGTGAGAGACTGAAAACCCTGCAAAAACACATTACTTCAGTTTGGCTGCCTGTTAAACACAAAGAATTGGATCTTGTCCTATTTCCCATTCTCATGCTATTTGTTTGTGAGTTTCTTTCTGACCACTTGCAGTCACCATGTTTCACCTCCTGCCATTTCACTCCATCTGGTTTGTATTTCTGGTTGGAAACATATTTATTGTCTGTGCAGTACATGTTAGTTAGCTGAAATGACACCCTGCAATAGCTGAATAAATAATGCTATTACAAGTTAGCATTGTTGCCGTGAATGCCAAATATTTGCCTCAGGTGTTGGTGGAGACCATAATCAGAGCTAAAAGAGAGGGAATACTGGACTTTTATTCATCGGGTGGACACAAACACAACTCCAAAATAAGCTGAACACATTTATAATATCAACTTAATTCAATCATGATTCAGCAATTTTGTGTTTACAGCTTGCTGTGCTGTGTCCAAAGTGTCCAGAGACTCTAGTGTTTGTTGGTTCACACAGGAAGGTAAATCACAGATGAAACTTCAAAATTATTCACACAAAGTTTCTATTTTAGTCAGAGTAAGAACAGTGGGGCAACTCTTGATGAGTACATTCAAGCTTGGCAGTGTTAATTTAGCACCAATATTGATGAATATGTCTGCACAGCTGATGGCACTGATGAGCAGAGACAGAGAGCGTGCCTTAGGATGAATTCATCTCTGAATGTCAGTATATTGATTTAAAGGACCTAATCTAGGTCATACTGACATGCTGAGAGTTATAGATGGAAAATTAGCATTTTACATTTCTCAGCCAATGATTCAGAACTTGGGCCTGCTTTACTGTTGTGTTGTCAAACATTATTGACACAGACATACATAACTCAGACTTATGTGATTGTCTAGTGTTAGCACATTCATCAAAAGCCCTGTCAATCCATCTGAGTGTGATACCAGGTTCCAATCATGTGTCAGACTTGTTTTTGAGCTGTGAATCCAGGGGCTATATATGTTGTTGCATGTATTACATAGTTGGTGAATCGTTGCTGTTAAAGAGACTGTGCCAGGCTGCTTGACACAGAGGCCTCAGATATTCACACTGTCTGCTGCAGCAACTGTCAACAAGATGGAAAGGACATATTTCATTTGGGTGAACACGGGTAGAGAAGACTGCAGCACGATGTGGCTCTGCAAATCATCATTTCAAAGATGATTATCTGAGCTCTGTCCATGCACAGATTCTGGATGCACAAGATTATTCGGATGCAGAGTCTAAATGATTTCTTGGCATCCTCCGAGTGCTCCACCGGTATCGTTGGATGATCCATTTAAAACCTAACAAACTGATGAAAACATGAAATGAAATGAGGCCGCAAGAGAGCGAACGAAAGCTCACTGAAACTATTTAATGAAGGATTTAGTGTACCGAGAATGCCGTGAATTATTTTAAACATGGCTTTAGCTTAACTGACTAAACAGTGCATATCCTATTTGCGGGTGTAGGCATTAATTAATATGCAGATTCGTGTTTTACCAGAAAAACAACTGAAGCACTATGCATACATGGGTTTTCAGCTTGCAAGGCTCAACAGTAATATGATTTGAGCCAATATAAATCATTTCCTGCAGTCTGGTTGCTGCTAATAGCAATCACCTTTTGAGTACAACTGCTACTAATGATTTTAACAAAGTCATAAAATGTTCTTTCAATAAATCAACTATTTGTTTCCTCTATAAATGTAAGATAATAAATGAAAATGCCCATCCCTACAGCTTCCACTGAAAAGCCCCAGGAATGGCCCAAAGAACAAAAACTCAAAGGTGTTGACCTGGCCTCCAAATTCCCCAGATCCCAATCTGATCTAGTATCTGTGGGACCTGCCTAATATTGTGTGGGTCCTTGTCATGCTGCCAGAACAGCATGAACTCAAACAGCAGTTACTCTGCATGTCACAATGTCCAAAAGTTGAGACTTTATGAAAAATAATGCAGTAAAGTATCCTGTCAAACCCTGAACAAAACACACTGCAATAAGGAGAAAACAAGCTCGCTCATCATCTGGATAAACACTGTAATTCAAAGAAAAACAAGAGGGCATCTTAAGAAATATGAGGAGACACAAAGAGCTAGAATAGGTAACATAACTGCTTCAAAAGACGAAAAGAAGTATGAGCACAGGAAATAAAGCAGCCCTGAAGAAAGTTGTCAACACTTTTTACCACAGTAGAAGAAAAAAAGATCCCATTTTATCTTAAAATTGTTTGCTGTTTCTCCAGATCAAACTGCTCTGCTCCAATTTTAAACATCAAACTGCAAAACAAATCAGGCATTACATTTTTTAATTATGCTTATTTGTTTTGTGTTAAGTGATATCTGGTGCGGTGATGCAGAAATCTGCACAGCGTGTGGGATGATTATTTACTTTTATGTTTGATTTCTACAGTGTGATCTATCTGGCCGCCAGTCATCACCTCCCCTAAACAAAGCTATACCATCAGATTTACTTGACGACAACATATAACAACATTCAGGAGGTAGAGATGGTTTATGTGAGTTAGGCTGAGTAAGAGGGAGGTCCAGATATTCTACTCCAATCTCTGACCTGTCAAGCACTCACATGCCCAAAGAATTTATGAGGCTACGAAGTGGGATTCGATGGACAGCAGGAATCGATAACTGAAATTAAAATCTAGTTGGAAATGTGCTGGAGCGTCTGTGACGAACATACACAAACTACTAGTCTATGAGGTGGGGTGGTGTGACAGGAATGGTCATCTGAGATAAAGAATCTTAACACCAAAGCATCTGTTGGGTCTGAGTCCAGGCAACAGCTGAAGACACTTCTACACTAGTAAATAAACATTACACAGTATTAACCACAAAAGTAACATACACAGCAAAATGGTTGTTTCTTGCAGGGTAATTGTGCTGCAGAACTTACAACTGTGAAATAAGGTCCAAGCCCCTGTGGGGAACTGAACCAATGCTTTAAAGAATTCAAGCTTTTCTGACGGCAACTGTTACAGCTTCACTCAAAAAAACTGGGGGTTCAATGGGGGCTTCGACAAGAGGTATAATATCTACTGTATTCTTATTTTATTTCTGTCTGTTCTGTTCCATTTCCATGCCACTGGAAATCAATGTTCCTGCCATGAAGGAAGAAACACACAAAATGCAGACTGACAGATTCATCAAGCATCAGCAGAAAATAAATAACCAGACCTCAGACTGATTCTTGAGAAAATAAATGTGTGAGAGACAACTGACTAATCAGTGGGTGGCTTTTCTCAGGATTATGGGTTCAAGATAAAATCCCCTGAGGCCATATCCCTCTTTTACAATCGTTCAGAGATCCATAGGGTCTTTACTGGAACTGTCAACATTGTGTTGTATCATGACAATTGACAACTGTAGACAGGGATGCACCGAGAACCTGGTTTTGACTTGGAACTGGCTCTAAAATATTAAGAATTCTTGAGGTTGGTTTTCATCACTTAAACAATAAATTGATTAGTTAATTAATATCTAGTAATATAAAACAACCAATAAGAGCATCAATAATATAACTGACCCATAGAAGTGTCGAGTATAGATACATTTCTAAATAAATACCTATCCCTCACTGTCAAACACACCTAGTGTATTGAACTGAATTGAAATAAAGTCTAAAATTAGTAAAACCGTGAGTTAAATATGCATCAAAGAACAATTAAACAAGACTGGGAATCTGACCAGATTAGTCCAGTTTCCCCGTCATCTCACTCCTGTTCATCTTTGAATAAAACAACAAAAACTGCCTCTAAAAATACTAAAAGAAATGCAGTTATGAAGGGGTCATCTACCCACATGTACAGTGTTACAACCAAAGAACAGGGAACAGATCTGAAACAAAATCAAGAGCAGAACTCAACAAAAAGGCCAAAGCTCTGTAGATAAGAACATCAGATGAAGTGATAGACGGCCCATCTGCATGTTTCCCAACCAGAGTCCTGCTCTGAGTTAGAGGATGAAAACAGCAGGACGGACTGATTGAGTTGTTTGTTGGCTCGTTAGCACTCCTCGGGGGATCCAACGGGCCACAGGCTGACAGTGACAGAATTGCTGCTGCCTTTTAATAATCCAGATAAACTACCCTGTCCCTAAATGCAATTTACAGGACAGCTCTCTACTTCCAGGCCAAAGCACAAAGTCAAAATGACTTTATCTTTGATTTTATCTTTAACATCTCTGATCCCAGTGAGCGGCCTAAGCTAAAGGTTGGACGTGAGGGTTCAGACGAGGCTGAGGTTGAGCGGAAGGTCGTTTCATAATTGACTTTCCAGGTAAATATAATGATGGGTTGTGGCTTTGAAGCTTGGCAACAGGATACTGTAGAGTGGCTTTGAATATCTGCAGGAGGCTGAACTGTAACACAGAGACTCGTCCCCTACAACTGTGCCCTCAAAAGGCGATAATTAACTACCTTGAGATATTAGTTCATCAGAAATGAATACAATCATGTGTAAACATGGTGCAACATGATCATGGCTGCTGTTTCAAGGATCCATTTTTGATTTTAGTAGCAGTTCTTTTCTTCATGATTTTCCAAATATTTCAGAGATTGTAAAAATTATATCATGCTTCAATCCAGACTCCTCTGATGAGGAGCAGAACTAATACACACCAGGCTTTGTCTTTCTTTGTCAGTGTCTCACATTTCTATATTTGTCTTCACATTTTAAGCCAAGCTACGTGCCATGGCTCTAGTGATTGATTGAAAAGCAATGAGAAGATTAATCAACAGTGAAAATTAGCTGCAGCCCCACATGTAAGCTCATTCTTGACATTGGAAACAGGAGTTTGACAAATCTAAAAGTGCTGTGGATTACAACAGCTTCCAAGCCCTGCAACAGATCCATGTATATGACCACGGGATGAACTTTAAAGCCCCAGAGAAAGGTAGACCTTGAATTTCAATTATTTTTGTAAAAACTAAGCAAAAATCGTTCTACATCTTTTCTCTGAATTGAACTGAAAAACGAGTCGGAGAGCTCGTTGTACACATATGAATTAATAAAGTCAGTACATTAACACGAGGCTCAATGAGGTTGGAACAAAGTGGCAGAACAAATGAATGACTCAGAGTTTAATGCGTCTGACAGAATCTAGAATGAAACAATAAGCAGGGTCAGACGGGTCATTGTGACCCTGTCGTCACTTTCTACATCACTACATAGTCAATCATATTTAACTCTCATCACTCAGACTCTCATTACTGTGGGTTGAAGGCAGAAATGAGAAATGGTTCACAGTATCAGGACAGTGTTATTAGAAATAATAAGCAGCTGAACATTTCATAGTTTGGTGGCTCCTTGCAGAGATATATGAAAATGGTGAGTCCAGAGAAACTATTCATGCTGATGGGATTTTGAAACATGAAAGGCCTTTTCCTCTGAGGTGGATGAGGACCTCGATTGTGGAGAAGAGAAAACTCCTGGATCTGTATGCAGCGAGGGAGCCTGAAGCACCGTGACCCAGATAGCATCAGCTGCCCTGAGATTATAAAGCTGCGCCCTCAATGGGATTTAATCGTCCATTTGATTGGACCTGAAGCTCGTTACTGTTCTGACTGGGCCACAGGGCGAGCTGACAGCCTGCAACTGTTGGAAGTGAGACTGAAAGTTTCTCAAGTGGAAGGAAATACAAGACTGAAGATGGATACAAAGGTAGATACAAGAGGGAGGCAAAAAAAGGGATAAAAAAGGGATATGAAAAGAACTTTTACTGAACCAAAAGGTCAACAGTTCAAAGATATTTGAATTTACAATGATATATAAGAAGAAGAAAAGTTAGATATGGAAAATTTATTCAGCTAATTTACACATTCAGCAGACACAGAGCAACACTTTCATTGATTTGGAGCTGTGTCTGTGTCCACCTGATGAACTCATATAGCTCTGTTTTGGTCTCTACCTATCCAGTTCTCTAGCTGCCAAATATTCCACTGTCGAGGTGTTGAGCAGGAGGTGTACAATGAAGGTTTATCAGAGCTTGTTTGCTGAAAATGAGATATGTGTAAAACTATGACCTAAAAGAAGCTAAAAAGTATTTCTCTATAACATTAAATATTCCCAAGTAAATAAGTAACAATTTATTAAAAGTTTAATAATCAAAAAATTCAACTAATCTGCTTCTGTAGGTGTGATTTCATTAGATTTGACTGACATAAAAAAACAACAACTGCACAAGGGCTGCAATAAAAATTAATTTTCATCATCAGTTAATCTGCTGATTATTTTTTAACTGGTCTTTAAAAGGTCAGAAAAATACAGTTATGCTTAATTAGAGCTTATGCTGACATCTTAAAGTTGCTTGGTTGCTGCAACTTCCAGCGTTGTTCTACAGCTTATGTTTGTGTCAGGCTTTCGCACACTGGAACCCCTTGACACAAACATTTTTTGGGCATTTTGTTCTCAGGGAATCACACTCCTGCAGATGACGTGACCTCTTAAGCTCTGGGAGTTGCTGTGTGTTGTTTTGAAAACTCTCATATCAAAGTGCTAATTGCCAGAACTCTTTCAGAGCCTATAAATGCTGCTAATTAGCTTTTAACCCTCTATGACTCACCACTTTGACAACTTTGACAGTCACCTTTTTCATTTTGTTTACACTGCATACCTAAAGAGGTACAAAAGAGTTAAAAGTGAGGGAATACGGCAGACAGAAAATAAAGAGAAAAGGAAAGACATCAAGGTAAATGGGAGGAAAAAGATTATGAAAGAAAAGAAAATGAAAAAGGCAGAGAAAGAGAGTCAGGAGGAGATAGACAGGAGGAGACAAAGAGAGAGTGAGGCCATGAAAGTGGAGAGACTGAGGGAGAAGCTGACAAAGAGTACATAATGAAGCTGTGCTCGGCTGGGAGTGTGAAGGGCAGTAATTTACTGATCAAGGACACAGATTGATTTGTCACCAGAGTGGGAAAAGAAAAAGCCCACAGTGTGAGTGAGAAGCTTCAGCCTTCTCTCCACAACAATACTGTAAAGTCAGACAGCACCGCATCAGCACCTGAATGCAGAGAAAGCTCGACCTGTGCTGACCCAGACCACAACTTCACCATGGTCTGCCCATGACAACAACTGCCAAGTCCGTTTGATGTTAACACAGGACTAGTTTCAGTTTCGGTCAGTCCAGGTCAACAGCAAACATGAAGGCTCAGAACAGAAGAGAATCTCTACCACTCAGACGCAGCCTGATCCCACGGTTCTCACTTTTCCTTCCTTTCCATTTCTCTTGCTAAAGAACAGAGTGAAAAGAATAAAGCTAATACTGACACAATAGGAATATTTCACAGCAGCTGTTACAAGCTCCAACTTTACAATTCAATTATAGGAAACAGAAGAAAACTTCACTTACAAGTTATAATACCAACACGTTCTCCAAATTTAAGGACAACAGACAAGAACAACAGAATACAGGAGTAAAGATCCAGTTTGGTTTCAGAACACACGAGATGAATAAAGAATAAAATCCTGAGTTCATGGACGAATCAATTCTTATTTTCTGTGAGCAGGTTATTAAGACTTGTTCACAGTAAAAAAGGCTGCATTTTGAGAATTACTTTATACTAAATTATTGGAAAAAAAACAGGTTGAAATATTTAGTTAAGCTTGTTTACCAGGACAGTATTGATGAGAAACAGTTCACTAGCACTCCCTTATGCCACTTGTGGTTTGAAGTGCAGCGTACAATTGATTCCTGGTGGTCCTCCAGTTCAGGCTTCAGGCTTACATACAACATGGCCACACACAGCCCTGTCAAGCCCACAGCACACAACAACTCCCAGGAATTGATTTTTTTCCTCCTTCCTTTTTTTGCCTCTGTCTTGTAGAAGCGTCGTCTTGCAGTGTTTTATTTTTCCCCCTGACCATCTCTGTCAAGGCGGTCCGCCAGCAATCCACTGATTCAACCGACAGAAAATCGATTCAATCTCATCCCAGTCTGCGTTCTCTGAGCTCATATCTTGACATCTCGCCTGCCCGGGGAGGTGGAAGAACACAGGTTTGTCTGTTTGACGCACACATACAAAAAAGTAGTACTGTATCCTCCTTGCTTTCTGAAGTTTATCCCACCATCAGCAACCCAGGAAAGGTGCACCAGGACGGATGATTATTCTTTCTTTCTTTTCTTTTTTGTTAAATGGTCTCATGAGGCTGGGACAGTTGCAGACAGGAGGTCACTTCTGTCACATCTGTCAGGCTGGAGACAGCTGATATGACAGAAGAGTTTCCCCCAAAAGACCAAAGCACAATATTTACGGTGTTCAGCCATTTGAAGAGATTTGATAGAGCAGAAATGCCAGAGCTGACAAAAGAGCTGCAGCTTTGACCTGGCGACTCAAAGTCCTTTTACTCCTTTCTCTCAACAAGCTGTCCTCAGTCCCCGTGTGCCTACAATGAACTCCACTATATTAACTGAAGAGGCTGGGATCACTTCCTCATTTACTGTCTTACCCTCTAAATTTGTACAATTTGTGTCTTATTTCAGTCATTTCCTATCAGTAATAACACCGTTCTCATTACCTTAAAGGATAGCTTCAGTACTGTTGAACCTGGGACTGATTTTGCTTTTGTGTGTAAATGATTGATAGAGACAGAAATGTTTGGAACCTACCATCAACATCTGCTGCAGTGTAATCCAAAGGATAATTGTCACTGCAGTGCTTATTTTTTGTCAATGACAGACTCAGATTGTTATTCTAAGTGTCTGACAACATTATGGTAGCATTCCTACGGGGACAGAGCTTTTTATTAAAGAGGAGAAACATCTTTATATATCACTACCAACTATATCACAATAAGATGAGGTCAAACAGCCACAATAAGCTACAAGACACGATCTGAATTCTTGAAGTCGTCCCTGAAATCTTTCTCAGCTGCTGCACATTTTGAGTTGACTGTGTTATAACATGTGCAACATATTTTGTTTATGCTGAATTGCTCTACATTAAATTAATATATCTAAGATGTACCAGGTGATGCCTGTATATTATGTTATCGAAGCCTCTCCATAAACACAGCCCTTACCTGGGAGGCTAAAGGAAAAACACGTCATGAAGTTATAGATATTAGTGGCACAGAAATGGACAGAGTTAAAATATTCCCAACATTATTATATTTATGTGCAGCTTCTCTGACAACAGAAAGCATGAAAAACCTTTCTACAGACATCTTTTTAGAATTTAGATATTACAAATTCAGACAGTGACTATTCATTCACCTGAATGGATAGAATGTTAAAAACCTATTTTGCATGTCTGTGGTGTGTTTGTGCATTTATGCATGACTTGAAGCATGTGAGTTTGACAGTAACTCCACGGAGGAATCCAGGTTTAGTTTTATAAAGTGACTTTGATCAACCAGCCTCATTTTCCTTCCTGGTTAGACGGCTAATGAGAGTGGTGTGCTTTGAGGATAGAGGACGGCTTTGATCCTTGGCTAATTGTCCATCTTTTTCTCTCCCTCTCCCCTTAATCTGATCGTTCTTCAAATCTGTCATGTGCAGTGGTGGACGTGGGACAGCTCGCCACAGCGAGCGCAGATCACCTCAGCGAGAGGACGCCTGTCATCGAGCGAAGTGGCAAAGAAGGTAAACGGCCCTGACAGTGCATCTACAAACAGGGACACTGGGGGTTTGTGATGGTCATCGAGTTTTGCAAAATAGTTGTCTACTAGTCATTACTCATCTAATGAGAGCCTTTCTGTACACTGTGCCATTTACAATAATGAACCAGAGAATTCTGATCAACTCTGATACTCTATGGAGCATTCTAGCCTCTTTTAGCTCATGTTTTGGGAAATTTACTGCTTGGTTCTGTCTAACTCTGAAAGCAATTAACGGTAAATTAAACATCAACGGACAGACTTAGACATTTAAAGAGCCCACAGAGATCTTGATCTCATTGAGCTGATTGCCAAAAGAACAAGAATCAGGAAAACCAGACCAAACGCAGAGGTGGTTTTAATCCTCCTTTGCTGACGTGAGGTGTATTTAAAGTTGTAAAAGTCAGACACCTCAGTGGATGTTGGGAATAAACTGGTAGACAGTCACCATCTCTGCTTAGTCACAGTTTGGATTCTAGTGCAGGAGGTTTTTTGGCAATTCTGCCTTAATTAATTTTCTTCTGGGCCAAATTCCTGCTCTTTAAATGGACTTGGCTATGGTGCAGATTGGTCTAAATATTGGCTCAATTAATTTTACATTTTGCCCAGCAATGACAGCCAAAGTTTAGCTGCTCTGGAGACTTAATATAGCTGACAAACCACAGTGTGTCTCTACACAGTGCTCGAGATGATATAACAGATTTGTAGGTCAATCAGACTGTAGCTCAACCTAAAATGTCAAAGCCATTATGACTATGACTGTGAAGTGCTAGTAGCCATTACTCAAGTAATGTTAGAATGCTATAGCTTGCATTAATGTGCAGCACGATTAACCCATAGTAGGTGACATTAAATAATTCTTCTGCACATTAAAAATGCTGCAGTGAAGAGAGAGAAAAAGGAAAATTCCCACGGTCTCTGAACTCATCATGAAACAAGAAGGCCATGATGATCTATACACCATGAAACTATACACCAACCAGCCACAACATTAAAACCAGTGACAGGTGAAGAACACTGATTATCTTGTTACAATGGCACCGGTCGAGAGGTGTGATATATTAAGCAGTGGTGGTTGTAATGTTGTGGCTGATTGGTGTATAGTTCCCACTCATAGCTGCATTGTAATTCAGTACAATTAGCACCGCTCTACCACGTACTTATCTATTTATCTACCCAAATCCACAGGATGGATGTGACACCAAATATTAAGTGGGGTAGAAGTAGATGCAGTGGATTATTTTAGTGAAGGCTGAGACAGGCGAGCTCTGTGGGAGGAACATGACAGATAGAGACGAAGACAACAGGCGACTAGAGAGCCAAAGAATGCTAATTAATTAAGCCATCACCACAGATGCCACCAGAGCTTCTACACAAAAGATGTCCCCAAATGCCCGAAAAATATGAACATGACAAGTACAGAGATAATGGAAAAATAGATTTTACATCCTTTAGTTTTCTACTGCATAGATTTTAAAGCACAAAATACACCTGATGCATTCTGCTGAGAAACTGCGATCATAGTTTTAAAGGGTGTGTGCGAATCAAAGATGGCTATAGTATAAGTCTACAGAGGTAGTGTTCTGTGGCTTTTCTATCTTTCTACAGGGATAGTTTTCATTTCCCCCATGATCTGTCCAACAGCAGTAAGTAAGTGTGGAAGATGAATGAATGATATCAGTTTTTAAAATGGCTGCACTGTGGCACCTGCTCCTGCTTCTTCTACTGTGGACTGGAGCCTAAAGATACTAGATTTCAGAGGCTGAGCCGAACAGATACAGGTGAGTTATATAAAAACTGAGAGTGACATATCGTTTTAAATTAGCTATGACAAACCTATGTACTGGGTGGGATATTTTACAGTGTAAAAATAAACACCAGTGCTCTCTGGCAGACAAAGTATGTGGTTAATGTTTCCCTTCTTGTACTGAAGAAGAAAACAGACAAAAAGTTGTCAGGTAACCCACAGTATAGGATGCACTGCATACCTACAGCCGTCTGAATCCAGACAAGAGCCCTTGTTGCTCTCACTCTCCTCCTTTTTTATTCCGGCGGCTGCTGATAAAACCACAGCTGGATACGTGTGGGTCAGAGGAGACAAACTCTTTCATTAAAATAACAAATGCCATCTTAGGTGGGAAGCAGCAGTGAAATGCCACGAAGGACCAGAGTTGGTGCTCCATTAATTCTGTTATCTTGTCACATCCTCAAGTACATTAGCATAACAGTGGTGGATAACACTCACCAACTCACATTTCATTTTGCTAACTTTTCTGAAATCCACTTAAAACTTGATTCAACATTTTAATGGAAACGCAACTACTGAGATCACCCAGAAAACCAATGTGATAAAAGCATCCAAATGGCACATTATACAGTGCTGTGAAATGACAATACCAGCTCAGGTTGTCAAACAAATTCACACTAACACACAATTTGTTCAAATTAATTCAAACACAACCCACGTAGACCTCATGCAGATTCAATGAGATTTTTGTTTTAATTCAAAAACATGATTGCAGATTGAATATTGATTATTTTCTCTCTTGAATAAAAACTGATGGCCGTGCTATCTGAACACCAACCAACACCAAGCAGAACCAGAAGAAATTAATATCGAATCAAAACGACATTTGCTCCATAAAGTTGTGGGCTTAGTACATGTTCAGGTGTGATTGTTCTGAAGTCATTTGTTGAGATAGTTTTCTACAACAGATTATAAAATGGACAGGTGCAGTCCTTGATTTTGACCTTAAACCTGCTGTAAAATACTATAAAACACACGTCTGTGACTGCGTTACAACAGTCTACAGGGATTTGTATCTGAGCTGTATCCTGTCGTATTTATAGAGATATACCTCTCACTGCTGTGGTCCAATCCACCACCTTTTATCTCCACCCAGAGTGGGCAAACTACACCCACAGTATATGGGAAGTTAACAGTGTGAAGTCATGTCAGTGATGGGGTGTAAAGGTAAGGTGAGTTTATTTATATGGCACCATTCAGACACACCATAATTCAAAGTGCTTCACAGTTCACATATTAAAAATAATAATAGAAACAGTTAAAACAAGTGAATAAATAAAGCTTGGTTTGGTTTTGATTCTGGGAACACTGAGTAAACCAGTCCCAGCTGACCTGAGAGCTCAGAGACGTTTTTAGGCCTGAGACCATTTTTCAAAGTGAGTCGTCCCTGAAATCTCACCGGTGCCCAAACTACAACAACAGAAGATGATGGGGCAACATAACTGCACACTACTTCAACAGCTGCACAGCTGCTTTAACTGTTAGTGAAGTGATAAAATGTTCAGAAAGTTCCACATGGACACAACTGCTACTGCAGCTGGTGTCTTTATCAGCACCTGGACGTCACACTGATTGTTACCAGACAATGATTTTGTTCTTACTGCTCCTCCTGTATCAGGAGCCACGATCTCCACTTCTCAGTTTACTGCTGACTCAACTCAACATGCCAGCACCCCCCTCCTCCCTCCCCGCCTTCATACAAAGCTGTACAGCAGGAAGAGAACTGTAACGTCGTCGTCATCATTTGTTTTCCTGCAAAGGTGTGTTATTGGTTTTCTATTCCCTGGAGGAACGGAGCAGAGGTGGTGAGTAAGGATTAAAAAGACGCAGACTCGAGCAGAGAGGGAGGCCCTTTGTAATTCTCATGGTAGGTGTGCGTCTGTGTGAACATTACAGAGCAGTACTGACAATAACAAATCATGTTGGTAGTAGAAAGTACAATTTAGCTGAATGTGTGAACATAAAATATTTATTCTGCCTCACATGGTTGTGACCACTTCCATACAGACATTACATTTGAGGCGGGAGCAGAATATTTTCATATTTTAGCTTCAGGGACTAAAACTGGACAACCAATGCAGATGTTGATCATGAGCTGAGAATAATTAGAGCGTGGCTCCAAAACAAGTTGAGAACAGGTGCAGGATAAAGTCAGTGCTGATGAAGATCTTCATCAGGCAGTAATTGTTGGATTCATTCTCTTATTGTTATTTATTTCTCACTCTCACAACAGATCTGACTCAATATGATCCCTTCACTACAGCAGTTATACAACACCAAGCACTGACATTCTGTGGGAAACGTCACCTGATATTTCACTGCACAATCCATCACCTCACTCCCCTCAACTGTTAAAAATGATGGTCTTTAAAAACAGATTCACATTTTTCAGAATCAGACACGACTGAAGGATTTCAGCGTCTCTCAGTTTCACAGCCTGCTCCTTGGAAACCAGCGTTCACATCCCTACAGCTGGCGGACCTTTAACGCTGTCATGGTGACACACGTGAGAACGAGAACAAATGAGCTTTAAGCCACATGAAGCCAGTTTCTTGGAAATGTCATCCATGTGCACAGCAGCTCGTCTCCCATCTCCTTTAAGACTCTCTCCTTCCAAATACCACTGCCACTCACACGGACAAAGCAGTCCCATTAAACGCACAATTTCAAAGATTGAATTCCAAGAAAAATGTAGGACTAGAAGTATTTAAAACTTGGTAACCAGCCCCCTCCTGATTTTTACAGATGTAATGGGATGTACTGAGCAGTCCCCACAGCAGAAATATTCCCTGAGCGTTCACCGAGGGCTGCGGAGCCAAAGAGTGCAAATTGAGCTGGCACTGGCCTTTAGAGGCGTCAGCTGTGATGCTCATTTCCTCTGGCTTTGCCACCACCACTGATCCCTGCATGTCTGAAAACTAATTCATCACCCCAAAGCCAAATTTAATATCCCCCAAGCCAAACTTAATATCATTAAGGGCAATCATCCCAGACACCGTCTGGCTCTGGAACTCGTCAGACCAGCCTAATGAGACAATAACACAGAGAAGTTTCACTCCAAAGTGGGAAAGTTGACCGACTCTCCACACAGATACACCCGCTACTCTTCACCATTTTCTCTCATTTCATAGACAAAACAATGAATCAGTTGGTCACAGAGAAACAGACTCAACAGATGAATCAATAATGAAAATAATCAGTTTCAGCCCCACAGTTAATTGGATTGTTTGAGCCGTTACACCAAGTTTACATCCAAGTATGATAATAAACAGGCAAATTAATTAAGAGATGAATCTGTTTTCTCTTGTTGAACAGGAGATTTTTCTGTCATCCGTCCACCTACAATCATTTCCAGTAAATCAGTGAAAGAACCAAATGGGTGAGGATGAGACAGCTCGCTGTAGACCACCCACAGTTTGCATAAAACACAGACAGTGGGACAGTGACAACTGAGGGTGCATAGTAATAATGTGAGAGTGGCATTTATAGTGCCTAGTGGTTTAGTGCTACTGCTGGATTTCATGGTGGCTTTGTCCTGAGGGGCTGTGGCTGTTTGGTGTACGCCGCTGACTGTCACGCCCTCTGACAGAACAACGCAGCGCCCAGATGGCACAGCTTATCTGTATGCTGCGCTGCTCCAAGGACAGTGGCACCAGGCTACAGCATCTCTGAGGATGTATGTCAGGCAGGAACAGTGGCCTCCTCCACCCTGCCCCTCACTGAATACTCATGACTTTAATGCCTCCACTCACAGCTACCAGTGTCCTTGAAGCAGTGCTCCCAAAACGCTCATCATTAAGTTGATTCCTATGATGAAACTCGACGGCTCAGAGTAACCCATGGTTTATCACGTGGCGTTCAGTGACACGCCCTATAACGATTTATATATTGTTACCTTGACTGAACTGCTTGAATCATAGGTTCAACCACAGACAAAACAATGACTTCACTGATCAAGTCATTGGTTGATTGATTGTTAAAATCTATTTGGCAAACATGGAGGAAAAAAACACTGGCTGAAAAACTTTCTCTTCAGTGTCTTCATCTTCCTTTATGTTGTTACATTTTCATTCAGATACAGAGGTTTTTGTGTTGTTTTGCTTTTTATTTTGTGGAATTCAAACTCAAATATTGTTCATTCATCATCTTAAATTTTAAACTAGATAACCACATTTTTCTATGTATGTTCGGTTTTATCCTGTTTATCTCACCATGAGTTTCTAGGAGAAGTCTGATGTAGATCTAAACATGTCCTTAAGTATATTATTTTTTTTATAATTGTTTTAAATATGAATGTGCAGTGAAATACCAACGATTGAAAAATACAGCTGATTTAAAGGGCTTTCTTTGTCCTATAGGAAACAGTGATGGACATCTTTCACTATTTTCTGCCATTTGATGGACCAAACTTGATTTGATCAAACTTCTACATAACAACTGTGTAAGTTGTAAACTGGACTGACTTTCAGATGAGTTGTGCCGTCATAAATCCAGTTCGTATGTTCGTTTTAAAACGAGATTTAAGGCGAGCACAGAGAAACTTCAGCAGATGAACGTGAAAACAAACTGTGTTCCAGCCTTATGAATGACACTTATCCATATTTTACATCATGAAGTGACCCACAGACCTGCTCACCATCGTTTCTACGTTAGCTCATTGCTTTGCATGCGTCTCCAGGCGAACGCCCACAGGGGCTGTTAAGGTCGCCACCGCTACGACACGAATGATAACAAGGAAAGGTTGATGATGTGCGAGCATGACACTAAGCCCTTCAGCCATCATCGCCTGTCCTCTCAACCTCTGGAACGTAAAGGCCTGAGTCAGCGAAGAGTCCTCGGACAGATGGGAACGATCTGCTCTCTTAACCACCAGCTGGAGCAGGGTGAAGGCCTGTCTGGTGTTCTCTGCTGTGGCAGGTGGTAACGCTGATGACCGGAGAATTTTAGATTTTTTAACTACCACTTAGGAAGTGAATACTAGCAATACAGACAGCTCATGGTCTGGAACAATATGTGATACAGGATTCACTGTCCAAGGCCTTTATTAATGATTATCAGTTAAGCGTGTGCTCCAGCTATCACAGTACCCTTCAGCACACGGTGACCTCAGCAGATGTCTTTATTATTCCAACAAAAAGTGCACAAATATTTAATTTACTATAATATAATCCAGGAAAAGCAGCTAATTCTCACATGTGACAATTGATTAACAAAACAAATTTTGTTTTGATTAATTAATCCATGAATTACAGCTAATCCCTGCAGCTCTACAGTGCTCAGGATGTTTTAGCTAAACTGAAAATGTAGAGAAATCCTCCTTAAACTAAAAAAAGTTCCCTTATTCATTCTCTCTTCAAACTGTTGTTGTGATAGTTTTCAGAGCAGTATGTCAAAGTAGGACGAGCATTTAATGTTTAATTTCTTAACAATAACACTTTTGGCTAAAACAAGATCTTAATATTCTCCTTCTGTTCTCTTTTTGTGCCAAATATCCAAACAGGACTTTCTTCACATTTGTCTTGGACGGATTGGATTTTGGTGGTCATTGGTCAAAGGAAAAAAATCTACTGTCAAGCAAAAAAAAAAAAATCAAAACAAGAATTTCTTTAAACTAAATTTGTAACTGGACTCCGGAAGCCTTTGCCGACATGCTACCTACAGGCTGCTACCTGAAGACTTGGTGTTGGTATTTCATCACCTGAGCAGACAAGTGTCCACACCTGGGTCTCAGTTAGAAAGAGGAAGGCACTTTCTGATGCACGATAACACGGCAGAAATAGTGATGGGTGCACAGGAGGCCAGAGAGTCAAACCAGTAAAGCCTTTGTGTCTGTTATCAACAGGAAGGAAGGGTTAACTGAGTCTAAAACTCCCACACAAACCACTGAGTGACAGATACTAAAAATATACCGCACAGCACCTGGTGGATCTGACACTGGTACAGAGTGACACAGGGGAGGACACAGCATCAACACTCAGAGGTTTACTTTAGGTGAAAGAGTCTCCAGGCTGGATATCTGCACTGATCTCCTGATTCAGTCTTTTTAAAAATCTATATCTAATCATTCAAATAAAAACTACGATTAATGTGAAAATCGATTTTTTATCCAGTCCCAGTAGGTCTTAGTGTTTGCTTTAACCTTCTCAGAGTGTAGAGCTGAGGATAGTTTTTATATCAACTGCAAGAGTGAAAGAAAGAGTGTGATTTCTAAATATCAAGAGCCATGACTGTAACTCACAACATTAACTGTGTCTTAATAAGTTACAGGTTCAAACTTTGTCAGCTATAATGGTCGCCACTGAATTCATCTGGATGTTACTTTGACATATATATACCTATAAACTCTGGGATTACATAAACTGACTGACATGATTATGATTGAAACATCCTCGTCTTGTTTTCTAGAGAACATTTACCTGGGAGTGTGTGTCATAGGCAATAATTTCTGAAAAACCTCTGAGATCATTCTGCCCTACATGTTTTTATCAGGTTAGTATTTAAAGAAGAGTTGGATAAGAAGCCAACAGATTCTTTTTCTCTCTTTCTGCTTTTTCCTGTCAATCAAAGTCCAGGTCTGGCATTTCCATGAGCTAAAATTAAAGAACACCACCTCCTTACAGCTCTAAATGATGAAGCCTCATTCAGAGCCACCATGTCATTGTCAGTCATGCTAAAGTATTAGAATGAAAACCAACAAAATGCTGCATTTCTGATTATTCAAGAGACTCAGTGAATAGCCCTGAGTGAGTGCTCCTCTTTGTAAAATCATACCAAACAAAGTTTTTAAACCAAGGCTTCTCACCACTCCAGCTCCAGTGGGACTCGTGTACTTTTTCCATTTGCAGTTAGTATGACTAATGCTCTGTGCTGATAGCTGTAATCAATGTTTTTCACCAGTAATAGATGGCAATGCATAGCAACTCTGCGAGCGATGGATACCTGATGACGCACACAGCTCACAAAATCAGATCCGAGTGCTGGACTGAAAAACGTTCAGGAGGTTCACACGTTCTGAGGCGTTTTATCCTGTGCTCTCTGATGTCGAGCTGTAGGGCAGCTGCAGGCACGTCTGTTCATGCAGTTCAACTAAACTGATAAAAGGCTGCACCTGCCTGTGCCAGAGTCTAAAAGACATTTTCACACCCATAGTTCGGTTCATTTGGTTTGGGCTGAGGAAGGAAACGATGCCGCTGAGATGACACTGTTGCTTTTTAGTTCTCATCTGATTCGTGTTCACACAGACAGAGCTGAAGTCACGCAGACGAGCAGACAGGTTGTTCAAACATCGTGAAGATTTGGACTGTCTCAGTGTCTTCTGTCTCTTCAAGTCCCAGACTGACTCCATGATGTTGAGATCAGGACTCTGTGGGGGCCAGACCATCTGTTACAGGACTCCTTGGTCTTCTTTTCTCTGAAGACACTTCTTCATGAGTCTGGATGAATGTTTATCTTTGGTGTCCTGCTGCAGGATGAGATCAGATGCCTCCATGATGATATGAATGAAAGAGCTAAATATCTGCAGTGCCTAAAACTTTTGCACAGTACTGTATGAGGTGTGATCAAAAGGTTCTGGCACTGTCCCTGTGGAGTGTGTCACAGTAAAGTGATTTTGATAATAGTTGTGTTAATCCTGACATTAAATAACAAAAGTCAAAAGACTGGGAGCTGAACTGAAAAGAATACAAAGAAGCCATCACTGCCTTAACTTTTCCACACAAAAAGAAATCCTCCACGCTGAGAGACACTTTTCACTCTGCATTATTGACTGTCGGTGGCTTTGACTCTGCCTGGGGAGTGTATGAAAGCTCAGAGTTTTATACAGGAGGTGTGGCAGCCGCAAAGCTCAGTGGTTTTCAAACAGGGGACAAGAAACTCTCTGAGAGTCTTTGTAGAGTCCCAGTAGGTCCTCGGCAAAGTGACATAGAGTTTAATGTCACTTGAAGTTACCTCTCTCTCTTACCATTCTGGTACTACTACTCCTACTACTACCATGTGTTAGTAGAAGTAGGAATGTGCCATGTAGCCCTAATTCTCAAATTCCCATAGTATTGATTAATTGTGCTCATAAACATACAGTTGTGTGTTGTTTGTATTATTCTTTGATCAGGACTCAGTTGGGTTTTTTTGTCTCAACCCACAGTGGCCTTGTAAAGGGCAGCTGAAACATTTTAAAAACAACAATTTCCTCTCATATTTCTTGTAATATCCCACCATCCACACAGGTTTCAGTTTGTGGTTTTCCAAAGGTCCGTAATTTCTCATTTCTGAAATTTCTGCCTTGACCTCAATTCATCAAAAAGAAAATTTAATTGTATTTGCAGTGAAACACAAAATGATATTTTAAAAATTGAATTTAAAATGAAACAATGACCCTGTAACTGCACATTTTTTTAAATTGACATTTTCAAGTAATTGCAAAAAAAAAAAAAACTCTTTTCAGTCTGCAGATTGTCCAAAGTAATTTGTCAGTATAGTGAGCAGCACAAATCACCTCCGTCGTACTGAGTGAAGCATAAACCGCACATTTTTAAACCTGTGCAAACAAAGGCAAAACTATGGCCATTTGAAGGTAGAACAAACAAGCTATCAACACTGACCTGATAACACACAGTTTATTTCCACATCCAGCAGTTAGAGATCAACATTATCATTTATCTGAAGCCACGTTTCTCTTTTAGCTTTGCTTTTGGTCTCCACCACCTCTTGACGGAAATATCAGACTCTTTAGCTGCTAAATGCTGCACTGTGTTCACCAGCTGGACTCTAACTGAGTCTGTCTGCTGAGAACAGCACTGGTAGAGCGGTGAGAGTGAAGCAGAGCAGTAAGGCTCTGCTCAGTGTAAAGCTTAAGATACACTGTCTGTATAAAAATATCAGTTATGGCTGATTCACGTTAGAAAATGTTTTGTAATTAGTATTTAATCCAATCCCTCACTATAGCCTTCTCAGGTTCAAAGAGCATTTTGTTACACATAACCTCGGGGCAGGATAAATACCAACCTCTGACAGACTTAACAGTTTGCTCTCCACAGTGAGAATTCAGGGATTGAAGGTTCAACAGTTACACCCATTACGATTCACTCTGTCTAACAGCATGAGCTAAGTGTGTAAAATGTTAATGGGAATATAGATGAAGTCTCCTCTGTAGCTTTTTATATGATGGGAGGCACAGAGCTCCCTCCACTGAGACCTTGCCCCCCCCCAGAGGGTGAACCACAGAGAGAGCTGCAGGCGTGGAGCTACAAGCAAATAAGACAGTCTTCAAATACAGCGCGTCTTCAAAAGCAATCTCCCATTTCCCTTCTTCAGCCTTGACAGAATAAAGAGTGGTGGAGGTGGTAGGGGGTGGACTCAAGACATTTCCATGGACACACACTGATGGCTGTCTGCATGCTTTGAAATGTCAAACCAACACATTAACAGTGGTTTACACTAACATGCTGCTGAGTTTAAGTTTGCAATTACAGGCTTCCTGAATGTACAGAGGAAGACGGCAGCGCTGCACTCATATGTGACAGTTTTAGGAGACTCTTGATTCTTGTTTGTAAATACAATGCTAGTTTGCTGGAGACAATAGCTCCACAGCAGCACGAGGCTGTTGTGCATCGTCAATATCTCCAGTGAACAGTGGGTTCAGCTGTTTCTTTCTTTAACTCGGCTCTCAGAAATGCAGTGTTGATAAAATCCTCTTTCTGGCATCGCCCGAGTCGAGAGGCTCTCTCGAGGAGAGGGAGAAAAACAGGCGCAAGTGAGCATGACCGACCCTGCTGAGTGGGAGGAAGGCTCAGCAGGAGGGGTGAAGGGGGAGAGGAGGGGGATTCATCTGTATCCCTTTTCCTTTTTTCACATTTCCATTTCGAAGGACCCCCAGTGGCTTGACACTCAGCTCTGCCTTTCACAGGAAGCGGGCCGGCCAAATGCAGCTCTCGCTCTGGCCTGTGACTCAGGCAGTGACTGAGGTCTGCTGAGAGGTGTTTGAATGTATGGCAGACAGGAAACTGGTGGGACGCAGTATTGATTATGTTGGCTCAGAAGTGACCGTGAGTCAATAGGGCAAAATGTTTACACCTGAAGCTTCGCACAAAGGCCGACTCTGAGAGCAAAAATGAGAAATATAGTAGTGTTTGAGACAGAGAGAGAGAGTCTGTGGGGGAGAGAAATAAACAAAGCTACGAGAGTACGAGAGAGAGATTCATGATCTCAGTACGGTTTGAATGGATAAAGTGCTGTTCATATGAGGTGGATAAAGGAATGTCAATAAAGGCAACACAACACAGACACAAAGAGGGAGAAGAAAACTGCAGCTCATCATGAAGGAGCAGAGAGAGACAGAAAGAGAGAGCTGTCACCGAGCCAAAAGAAGAAAGAAGCAGAAAAAGAAGGAGGAGGAGGAGGAGGAGGAGGAGGAGGAGGAGGAGGGTGGGATGCAGGAGCAGGTGTGGTGAGGCAGTGGGGGTGTTTACCTGGAAGGCCTGCCAGAGCTGATCGGCCAGAGCGCTGATCTGAGAGAGGATGTGACGAATGAGAAAGGACTTTGACATGCTGCTGCTCCCCAGTGTGATCAGGTACTCCATCAGCTTCTCTGCAGCCTGGAGCTGAGGTTTGGAAAAACAACATTTTACTGACGCTGTCCCCCTAAAGCTTTCTTCTTCTTTTACCAAGCTTTATAACTTAATATTTCTACCATCCATGAGCCATGGACTGGTTAGTATAAATATGAGCTGACAGTCAATGCCTTACTGATTAATGATCCTGCAGGATCAGCAGGAACTGCAGGTTTACCAGGTTCAATTTCATGATCACATCAAAAACATTGAAAACTGGTAAACAAGGCCACGAAGTTCCCAACAGAACATTTCAGCTATTCCTAATAATCTAATTGCTTTTATAATGCAGCCTAAACCTGGTTTAGAGAGATGATTGGATTAACCAACAGAAAATATTGAATTCATTTATGTTTTTGCTAAAATCAACACTTTCCTATTATAAGGCAATGATCTTCTTTGTATACTGTAGCAGCAGCAGTGACAGTGTTTGCTGCAGGCTCTGACTGAAAAGGATTGAACAGCCTCCTGCAGCACAATCCACTGTCACAACAATCCCACTTTTAGTTTACAGGTGTCTCCAACAGGTGTCTTCAAATGTTTTTGAAGCCTTTTGCTGAAGATACCAGGGAACTATATGCATGAACAACTGCAACGTGACAACATAATGACTATGATGTTTTGAATGTCTGTTAATTTGCTGGTTTGTCTTCATACCCATTACAATTTCACCCAGTCCAAAGCTACATCTAAAAATGTCTTGTGCTGCCCAAAAGAAAGGCAGCAAATCATGACATCTGAGAGTCTCCAACCAGTCCAGCTGCAGTGAATTAGCTTGTGAATTCAGGAGTTATCGTCACAGTGACCTTTGGCCTCCAAAATCTAATCAATTCATCCTCGAGTCCGAGTGAACATTTGTAGCAAATTTGAAGAAATTCCCTCAAAGCGTTACAACGTGGTGAACAATGTGAAAACATAAAGCCTCCAGCCACAGCTGACGTCAGCGCAGAGGAATAAAAATATGTTTACACACAAAGACAATGCTGGTGTACGTTTTTTTAAAAGACACACTGAGCAAAAACCTTGTAGCTTCTGTGTTTTCAAAACAGCCAGAGGGAAGAAATGTTCAATTCCTAAAGCAACACTGATGAAGCTGCATTTAAACAAACACTGGTTGTTTTCTCAGTGTGGTAGAAACTATATTTTCATCTAATGCATTTTGAATGTAGCTGAAATCTGGAGCCTGGAGCAAGGATGAGTAGTGACACTTCTATTTTTCAGATTAATGGAATTTACCTTAATGATTATTAACACTTTGTTATGACAGATATTCAATCAATGGATTTATGAGAGACACAAATCCCAACAATGTTTGCCATGTGTGATGCTATTATTTTTAAACTCAGTATTAAGAAGCTTTAAAGGTAATTCTGCTGCTGATTATTCTGTTATAATAACACACACATCACTCAAAGCTGAGCTGCTCTAAGGTTTACATATCAGTTTTACATCATGTCAGAGGTCTGGAACAATAACACTGGAGTCTACTGGTTTTCACTAAAATAAACATCTTATGACAAATGTTTACTCCCTCCAACATTTACACAACAATATTCAAGCCTCTGTAAATGAAATTTCAGTCTTTCTAATAAGGTTTTATTCAAAAGTTTGCTGAGCCCTGGGGGAATCATATATTTGTGTTGATTTCTGACCTGAAACAAACCCCTGCAGCAAACAGACATTTAGAAAATGAACCTTTCTTCAAATGTTAATGCTCACACCCTGATGCCAAACACAGTTAGCTGCTGCTACAGGTTTGAATTTTACTGCTCCTGGAGGGGCTGATGCTTAACATGCATGCTCACATTCATCACCCTGATTCACATTCACTCCATTTTTCATATATTTAACAGGGAGCAGCCCAACACATCCAAACTGTCCTCTGTTGTTGTGCCAGTGGGCAGTTCCACAGCAGCAGCTGGAGATAAATTGTTTGGCTCAAGGGCATCAGGACAATTGCTGCTCTTTATTTTGGTGTGGGGAATTCAACTAGTAACCTTGCACAACTCTGAAAAGCAGAGTTTAATCTGCTGATCAGAGAGGCGTGTTTGGCTGCGGTCTTCAGACAGAATCAGAGACTAAATAAAAACTGAACCTGAAATTGAATTTGCTTCGTATTGCCTCGGCTGCTGATTACCCCTGAGAGCTGAGTGATACGAGGACATCTTGTGAAATTGTGTGGAATGATTATCCTATAAAGATATTAATTCATAACTTGAAACAATTGAAGGGAGGAGACTGTTATTCAGTTGTTCAGATCAGATTTTCTCAGGCTGTAGCTCTCCATTTTAAACTGTCTGACCTTTTGATGCACAGGCTCGATCAGGCTGTCTCATGTGGTTGTTTCCTTTGAGACAGGTACAAAGGAAAGGAAGTGATGCTGTCTTTAAAGTGTTGGTTCTGGAGTGAGTTCAGCTTTCTCACCACTTCACTGATTTCAAGCTACACTATGGCCTTATTCTGTTTACGTCTCTCTGCAGGAGTCTCTTCCATTCAACACTTTCCTTATCCTTTGACCTGTTTTGCTAATCCTGGTGGCAGCAGTGTCATGCTCCAGAAAGTCAGATCAAAAGCACCTCAGTTACACAACTTCCTCCAGTGACCAGGCGATAATGAGGCAGGAAGGAAAACAGGGCTACAAACAACATGTCTTTCCAATTTGTTGATTATTTCCAGGATTTACTGATTCATATTTTAGAGACTATGGAAGTGCATTTATCTAATTAATTTATGTTTTTCGTGGTGTTTAAAATGTCTGCAACATAAAAAAACAAAAATGCCCAAAGGTTATTTACACTGTAAAAGTACCACAGCAGGCTACATCAGCTGCCTTAAGTCAGTTTTATTTTAAAATTTACAATATACTACATTTATTCAGCAAAAAATCTTTTCAAACTTCCTGTACTGCAGAGACATATAGGAAACAGTTTTAAAACCCAAAGATGTTACATTTAAAACAGAAAAGCAGCAAATTCTCACATTTTTAAGAAGCAGGAAACAGATGTTGGTGTCTTATCATCCACCAAAAGAGTTGAAAAATAACTTTCTTTTATCATTTGTTTTTAGATTAAGACTATGTCTATATCAAACAGTCTAAATTTGAAAACAATGTGTGTCCACAATAGCATTTCTCCTCTTTTCAGCTGGCAAATGACAAAACACTGAACAAACACAGAACACAGGCGTGTTAGCATCAATTCAGGTTAAAGCAACATAAGGTAACTTTGGGCTTTTACCCATGATCCCCAGCTTCACTGTAACAAACACACCAAACTCTGTTTCTAATTCTAAAAGTTTCCTGGCTGGACATTGGAGATGAACGCTGGTTTTTAATGATTTCTAAGTCTTTTTAGGCTGAGGGAGATCGAACAACAGAGGTTCCATGAACCATCACAAACACAGAGAAGACTGAGCCAGCATTTTGAGATTTACACACTTTGGCGTGTATAGAGATTTTGGCAAAGCTTTGATTCGGGCGAGAAAAATGCCATTTCAGTTTGGACAGAGACTGAAACAGAGAGACAAAGATTTATTAATTTAACCAGACTAATGTGGACATAGTCATAGTTTTAGTTCTAAACACAGCAGGCACAGTCCTGACTATTCTAGTACTTAATTCACCTCATTGGTTCCCAGTGTGATACAGGATCAACGTCACACCTCAAATACTCCACAAAGCAGTGGTTTAGCTCTCCACTTCATGTCTGACCTGCTTCACTGATTACAATCCAGTCAGACCTCTACAGTCATCAAGTCAAGATTTTCTAACTGTTGCTAGAAAAAGATCCACATCCGTTGGGTGAGGAGGCTTTCAGTTGATGTCAGTTGAATGTGTTGACATTCAACAGATTCCAGGTTCATTACAGCCTCTGAGTGGGAGGTTTTTTCTTGTATTTTCTCCAGCGATTGCTGCATTTTGTTTTTTTCTTACATCCTTCTGTGCGTGACATGTTGGGGTATGCCCTTTAAAAATGTATTTTTTTATTCCATGGAAAGCAAAATGTAACTGAGGATGACTAACGGCTGTCATTATACTGTATAAAACCTGTTTTCAAGTTCTCCACTCGTAGGCAAATTAATGTTGAGACCATCTTACAAAAAAAGTCTAAGAAAACTTTACATTTATAATCCCATTCTTTTATGTTTACAGGGAAATGCTGCAGCTATAAACAATGACAGCCAGCTTTGTCTGAGAAATTAATAGAGCGATAAAAGGTGCACTTGAGCGTTCTATTTGGGGTTGAAACACATGAGGCGAGCTGGATCCAATACAGGAGAAGGTAATAAAAGTTCTTCTAGTAGACAGACGGATGACACGGTAAGATGAGGAGGGTGTGAGGCCACATGAGGCCAGCCAGACACTAAACTGTTCTCCTCTCCGAAAGGTTATTACATGAAATATGTCTGCAGTCGAACGCAATGGGAGAATGACATTTGAATGACGCCACTTGGGATTCAGGATCTGCAATTTCATCGTCTGGGCTCTTCATCTTGTCCAATCTCCTTCCTCCTAGACCGTAACAACTCCTCCAGGAGTGAAACCGAGCCAGAAATAAGAGCTCTCCTCGTGGACGTAAGCAGCTCTGAGGGCAGGACCTGCCGCTGGGTAAATTGCAGCTTGCACACTCAGATCATGAGCACTTCACTGACACTTGGAGAGAGGACTCTTGTTCTGCTGTTTTCATTGTTTGACCACAGAGTTGGGGTTTTGGAAAAGGGCTGTAAATTACAGTGGATTCCCAACAGTAACAAACTGTCTAGAAGAGCAAACGAACAGAGCAGCTCCTCATCTGTAACTGATACTTATCAGGTGGTTTCCCATCATGCTGTACCAAACTGTAAGTGACGTTTGGGTCCATTAGCACATTTAAAACGGACACTCAAGTCTCACCTGTCAGAGATGAACTGGACTAGAACTGAAACAATGAATTACTTGTCAACAGATCTCCAGACAGGAGATTACACTGCAAATCCTCCTCACGTTGTAGAGATGAAAACTAATTCTCACACTAAATCGCTGCACCTGTATGTACCTGTATGAAGCAGAACTACAGGAGCCTGTGGAGGACATATCTTAAACCCATACTGCAGACAGGGCAACTCACCCTTCTGTCACCACAACCTAATCTCCAAGAGCTGTGATTCATGTCCACAGACAATCATAGACTGACTGACTTTCCTCTTCCTTTGCAGACAAAACAACATGTCACATAAAGGAGAGTTACAGTGCAATTGTATGGACACACTCACTCACACTCAGATCAACACAGGGTAACATTAACCTCCACTGACTGACAACCAAGACAAGATGGAAGACAAACAAAGGAAGTGAGTCAGGTTAGATCAGGTTGAAAAAACCCCCACAACTTTATAGGTTAAAGAACCAGCTGTAAATTAACACCAGCTGATATCAAACTCAAACACTGTGATAATACCCTTTGCAGGTGGTGAACAGAGTTGGTAATAGTGACCAAAGAGTAGAAAATGTATAAAATCACAATATTCTTTCTCCCTTCATACTGTAAAATAAAGGAAGTACACTGGAATCCATTCAGTGGTTCATGGAGACACTGTATCCCTGACAACTTTTTCCCATTACAGATAGAAAATAGTTTTTGAGCAGCGTGCTTAATAGATTAGTCTGGTGTCAGAATGTTTTAGAATGGTGTCCCCATGCAGTGGAGGGGTTTTCCTTCGCTGGCACTCACTGATCTTGTCAGGAATCTTTCCAGTATAATAATTACCCCTGCCCTTCATCTCTGACCTCTCCCTCCATGTCTGAATGATCTCAAACAATCAGTTTGACTGGCAGAGTGATGGAGCATTCACTGAACATCAGAAATAAAAAGAGTTTATTGATGGGCATCCTCAAAGTCATTTGCAACCTCCTTGTTGAGGGAGGTGAAAAGAAATCAAGATTTAGAATTGAGAAATTATCTACTGCACATGAAAAGTGATCAAAGTCAGAGCTTTGACCTGGTCAGGTCTTTTAGCCACTTAGAGAGGTGCTTAAGCCACTGAAGAAGACTGAATTACCAACCAGAGAAAGCACGCAGATAAAAGTCCCAGGTTTACTCCATATCACTTTGATCGACAGCTGGTGCTTATGGAAAACTCTGTCACTAAGGGCCCAACAACAAATCTTTGCCCTGGTTCCCTCTTAGAGGTTAATCTAGCCATGCTACTGATATTTTGGGGTTTCAGACATTTGGAAGACAAAACTGAATTCTTGACTACAAACTAAAAATGACCTTTTGGTTCAAGTAAAAACTTTGTATCTTGAAGAGGGCAGTAGCTCTAAAAATAGGACTATATTAATGATTTTGTTTGTTTTGTCCAGCTGACTGCAAACCCAATGCTCTTTACTTTATTGACCACCATTTTCCTTGGTACACTGTAAACATTTACATTGATTTTGTACTTTCAAGGCAGCCAATACTTTTTGATCTTTTTAGTGAGAAGTTAAAATCAACTTGCAGGCACTGCAAGGGGACTGAAGTTCTCATCAGGACCACTGTCCTTGTGGAGTACTTTTCTGATACAGATTACAGGGACTGTTTGATTTGGATAATAGTATATCTTCTTACCAGTTATCTCAGTCTGTGCTTCTTACCCAGAGAGACTGCACTCATGAAGTAGTAAATCGTTTGGATGGATGGTTGGGTCAACAACACTCTTGCGTTTCCAACACTCACTTTGTTTTAACCATGACAGCCATGAACTGTAATGGTTAATAATGGTTTAGTTTGGAGGACTTGTTCATCTATAGGCTCTCCAAATAACAGGAAAGAGATTTAGTTGCAAGTTGGCCTTCAGGTGGTAATACACGAGCTCTAAAATGACCTGTCGACGTGTTTATTAGTCAGTGGACATAAAATGAATCAACAAAAATACAGAACATTTTCCAATTTTCCCTGTTTACAGTGTGAACTAAAGACAAGTACATTTTTCACTATTCAGCTAATTTGTGTGGTAAAACCCACAATTGACAGATTATTTTAAATAATTATGTTTTGCAGCCTTACAGTAAGCTCATTAGAATTTAACACTGTCAGCAGAAAATTCATGGCAGAACACAAGAGAATCTGTTACAGCATAAATGAAATTATAACACTGGGGCATTATTAGAATCTTTTCACAATAAGAGTATTAGCTGTGTACAGTCCTTATAAGTTCTTGTTGTAAAAATGGATAAGTAATGTCAAACATAGAAAAGTGATATCACAGCAGCAGCAGCAGCTCATCGTCAGTTTGGTTCAGAAACCTCAGATTTTAACATCAGGTTTCAGTGCCAGCTCCTCAGAATCAGTGTGCACAGGCTCCTTTCCAAAGCTGCCTTTTTGGACTGCAGCTCACCGATCATACAGTGGGGCATCTATAATAGAAAAGGCAGAGAAACCAATTTCTCCAGGCACAGTGGCCTCTATATACCAGAATGTGATGCAGCCACAAGGTGCTGCATTTTGAGCAACAGGCACAGCTGAGATCAGTGACCCATATCGCCCACAGCTGAATGATCACATTTTAAAAGCTATTTCTCTGCCCGTATACGCCCACATTTGACTCAGAGTAACAGGTTCACAGCCCTTCACTCAGGCCTCGTCAAAATACACTCTGGCAAAAAAGAAAATAAAACTCACTACAAGGAAAAGATGAGGGAAGCTGAAGGAGAGTAGAGCACATCAAAAGCATTAATTACACATGCACTGAGCATCACGGATCTGTGATATCAAACAGTAGTAGTATCAAAGAGGATTTTACTTTAAACAGTGTAATCTCTCTGCAAACACAGCTCCCTCTATAAGGTGCTATGATGAAAGGCGAGAGACTCTGCATTAATTTAGTGCCAAATCTAATGGGAGTCTCACGGTTTGTCACAAAGCTCTCATCCATGGCTGCCATTTAAGAATGCAAGGCTACAGGTTCTCACACTCTCAGGAACCTGTTGGACTGTCAACAATGGTGTTTACATCATGTGGGATGGAAGTTATCAATGTTTACGATTCAAGATGGCAGCTGACAGACCTGCAGTGCTTTTAACTCATTACTGGAGGTTCAAGCTGTCTTACTGACTCTCTTAAATCCAAACATCAGAATCCCTGAAGCAACTCCACACCGCCAAAATAAGGGTTGGCTTTATAAAAGCATTAACATTAAATGGGTTTTCCACTGTCTGAATCTGACTGAATGAGGTTTAGCTTGGAAAGCTCATGTTTTATTCATCACTTGTGAATCTATGACTACTACATGCTCCCTTTAAAATGATAAAGCACACATAACGTCATAAGAATTAAGTACTGTCCCTCCATAATAATCACAAACTGAGCCCAACTAATGGCATTCCTGTTTTTCTAATTCACTCTACATTACTGTGATTGGTTGTCTGACTCTAAGTAACCTGTCCTATAAGGCTGTAAGACACCTTGCCTCTGTGGGGGCATTTCTGTTTCTCAGAGACAGATTGGTGCTGCGTTAATGGAAGTCCTCATTAAATTTAAATTATTTTACACCCTCCTCACCGCTATCATCAGTTTCATTGACAACCACAAAACATGTCTGCACCGCTTCGGAAGAAAACTCAGATTTCTTCACTATTAGTCATGACAAATGGAGAGAGGGAGTATTGCTGTAAAGAGAAAAATGCCTGCAGCCATTCTAGTTGGGTAAGCCCTTCTCTGAGTGTTTAGTAAGAGCCAGATGGGAGAACTTCATCCCTGTCATCTCAGGCTCACTTTCATCTCCATTCCCCAGCTGCCAGGCCCTGTCATGACAGTAACATGTGTGAGGCGGCGAGTGACTTTTACAGTTGACTGTGAAGGTTAATTTCACCCTTTATGGACTCAGTGAGCTTTGAATGAAGGTTAAAGCTAATAATAGAGAATGTTGCATTTTACTGTGATGAAAATATTCCCAATGTCATTTCAAGGGCTGTAAAGGATCAAGCTGCTGCATTATGAAGGCTGAGAGCATGTGGTGTCTCCCACAACAATGACAAGCTGCAAATTCTTTATAAATAAAAAACTATTGGCTGCTTTTGTTACCATTTCTACATCTGTCAGTTGTTCCCATTCTAGCTCTGCATGTATGCAGTTTACAATGACTAAGGTGGCAGATCCACCACTCAGATTTATCAAACACTGGGAATCGTGCAAGAACATTCTCATCCTCAGTCTTTTTTCGTCTGTGAGGCTTGAAACACACCCACAGCTACACCTACGAGCAGGTTTCAGAGATCTGAGGACAACACGAGCACATTAAAAATACCAGGTGTAAACACAAAGGCAAGATCAGATTGTTTATCATCAGGATAACATATCTGGATCACATTTTAAAAACAGGTGTAAATGGGGTGTTTGTGTTTGATCTGGAGGGTTGGAAAATAAAGACACAATCCTCTAAACTCTTCAGTTACCAAGAATCTGTAGCTACAGCCCCATGCACATTATTTCAGCATGTTGACAACAAAGCTTCACAAACCTGCTGTGCAAAAACAGCCAAACTTTCTCTGGTTCCAGCTTCTCAAACATGAAGATTTGCTGCTTCTCTCTGTTTTAAATCATTGGAAACTGAACATCTTTGGGTTCTGAACTCCTGGTTTGCTGGCCTAAACAAAACTCTGCTTGAGTGTTTATCACTATAGTCTGTCATTTACGGATCAAACAATTAATCAAGGAAAAAAACACAGATTGAAAATTATCATTAGTTGCAGCCCCAGCAATTTTTTCTGCCATTTTGCAGCTGCTTTACATATATCAAGACAATGTTGTTGCAGAAAATGTATTTGGCCCATTTTACTCTAATCAAACTCTATTTGCTTTTCAGTGGACTAATGATCAATTTTTACATTTGCCTACAAGCTCTCAGCTGCTGCTACTGAATGCATTAAGCTGAGTCGACACATATTTTAACACAAACACCAATAATCCTTTTCTGCCTTGATAAAATAAAACATGATGAAGCTTTAACGATGCTCGTGGGAAATGAGGTAGTATTAAAAGTTGTTTTGGGTAAAGTTAATGTAGCACTCCAATGCTACTCAAGGGATGAGCAGTGTTGATCACAAATAACTGTGACCATAGAGAGAAATGATTTCATTTTTAGAGTAAAAGTTGAAGAAGACAGAAGATCCCTGATAAAACTGTTCCCATCTGACATCTGAATCTGATTTCATATTGATTTTCTGTTTTTACTTATCTCAGGTTTAATTGAATATCTAAGTCATGTCCTTGCTTCCTATGCCTTCACTCCGGCCTCAGCTGTGACTGAAGGCATTTTGTTTTATTCTCATGGACATGATATCTCAGTACTGCCTTGAGGGAATTTATTGAAATTCGCTACAAACATTCTAAAGTTCAAGGTCCACAAAACAAACAAAAACTAGAACTTAAGTGGATGTAAATTGCAGCAGCGGTTGCCTAATACACTGTTTCTCAATACTGCATCAAGTCCAAAGATTTTTGTTCCTATCAATTATTTACAGCCAAAAACAAGCTGATCATCGTTTTAAATTGTTTACAAACAGTAAATGACCAAAAAGACTGGATTAATTTTCCCCTTTAATTATGCAGCTCTAAGTGTGGGCGGTGATTTTCCAGCTGTGTGTGGCCACTGCGGTCAAAGTCATAGAGAAATATAACACACATGCAAACATCCCCTCCCTGTGGATCACATTACTCACCCTGCTGGGCTGATTACTGAGAAGCAGCATCCCTGTCAGCTCCCTCAGTGAGTCCTCCACACGTCTCATGAACTCCACAGACGGCAGCCTCTGAGAGCAGAAGAGGTCCATGGCTCGGGACGCGACCTGGCAGGCCTGCAGGACGAGGTCCTGAGGTCCCAGTGGAGGGGGATCCCTGCACGCCGCCACCACCGACTCAAGGAGCTGGCACACAGAGTCCACTAACACTGACCCTGCATCCACATCAGGGCTGAACCACAGAGCCTCCAGGCCTCTGTTGTTCCCTTCTACTCGGTGCAGGGCGCACAGTGACTGGAGGAAGTGCACATGGGGATGCAGCACTTTGTCCTGAGGACCTCCGTGGTGACAGGAGGGAACTGGCAGCTGAGGGACAGAGACAGCAGGCTGAGGATCCTCCAGGAAGAGTTCAGGAGTCTCTGAGTCACAGCCTGGTTGAGGGTCTGATGGACCAAACAGATCCCGTGAATTGTCCTCCACTGCACTGTCATGACCTGGAGGAATTCACACACACACAGTGGAAAAAAGTCAGTCTACAGCTCTACAACCACACACGTGGCCCAAATGCATGAGGATATACTGTCACACAGTTCTGGATATACAGTATATAACAAGACCGAGTCCATCAAGATCACTAAATAAAAATATCTTTATATCTACCATCTCCTTCAAGTCAAAAAGTAACTGAAGGTCAGGAGGTCACTGAGACCACATCATGGGGACACCAGTCTGCAGGTGGCAGACAGACAAAATACATTCAATATTGGTAGAAGAGATACAATTAGATTATCATATGAATTAGCATTCATAATGACAATCATCTAATTATGTCATAACCATTAAAGCACATAATTATAGTCAATTATTTCTAATATTATCCCAGTGATCACTGGGGCTCACTGTGAGGAAGCAGTTTTTAACCTTGTGTCTAGTGTCTCATAAACCACAGTGTTTATATTTTAGACTCTGATTCAGCCTTGTTATGACTCTATTCGATATACACACACACACACACAATATCATAAAGATCAAAACATTAGCCCTAACTTCTTATTTTAGAGGGAAATTGTGCTGAATCATATTTTCACATTTTCTCTGCGAGTGATTTTCTGTAAATTGTAAATAGTTTTTGCTGTGGTGACACATTACTGCTGAAGAAATATAAAAGAAAAACCCAGAAAAAGTCACCCAGACAAGGTTTATGGATCTTATACCGCAAATATGTATTTAATGTTTTTCACTCATGCATACATGAAGATAAAGAAGTATTATCCCCTTTTTAGGGAGACAATGATCCTTTGTTCTATCAGTGGGTTTCTGAAAATCTACATTTTAGACTCAGGTATAAACTCAGAACTCTGAGAACAGGTGGACCTCAGTTATCATTTTCACAGGCTATGCTCCTAAATGTCTCCCTTCAGCCCTGGGGGGTTTTAGATTTAGAAGGACGAGTGTTTTCCTTGGAACAAATGCCGTCATAAAGGCAACAATATTTACAACTTTGTGTATGTGTTTTATATGGAGTGGAGGGCTGTTTCAAAATAACATATCCTCTACTGGGAGTGCCTCCTAAGATGGACATTTTTTATAACAAAAAGAACGAAATGCAATACATCCATGGTCACATGAAATGAAATGAAAACAAGTCTGTGCTATTTACCAAAAGTATGAATTTATATCATGTGACTGAGCTGTAATCATGACCTGGACCTGGATAAGCAGCAGTGGATTCATGGATAAAAGATTAACCAACTGAAAATATATATCTAATCAACTGAGTCCAAGGTCTGAAACATCAGTACAGTCGTAGTTGTAGATTTTTTGCTTGAAACGCAGACAAAAACATTTTCCAACAAACATTACTGCCAACTCCAGGCTAGAAAAAATACTCATCACTCCAGTACTTTATAACCAGAGCCTTATTCTCCCTATGTTTCTACATGTAGAGAGTCAATTAATACCTTTTTATCAAAACTATGCCTTGAAATATATACTTACACCTCTACATTATACCAGTCTGATGAGAAGGAACGGAGACTTTCCTTTCTGCAAAATACACACTGACCTTGTCAGAAGCACATTCAGCCACATACCTGAAATAACAACATTCATGAGCTTTATGTATGTGATCATTAGCAGCTCTGTGTGATAACCTCAGGACAGGAGGCTCAGTGTCTGAGCACTCGTGTCAGATTGTGTCTGTCCTTGAGATATCCTCCCCTCAGACTAAAGGCATCAGCAAACACAAACTCTGTGCTTGTATATCTTTATAAACTGTCTGCACTTTTTTTTGACATGAGCTCACCTTTCAGCTTCTCCTGTCAGCTTCTCTGCAGGTCACTGAATGAATTATTCTTACACCTCCACTTTTCAAGGGTGAAACTTTTGGCAAACTAAAACTGATAAACACAACAGATATCTCCCTAAAACAAGAAGCGGTGCTGCTGCTGTTCCCACTGTAAATGACTAATATTCATATTATTTTTAGTACCTACGCACATGGAGAAAAGACCTACCTGCTGTCTCTGTGGTGCTCTTTGTGTTTGTCACCCTGGTGATCAGCATCTCCTGCTGCAGCCTCAGCACCTCCTGCTGCAGCCCCTGTGCTTTCTTCTTCCAGCTTTCATCCTGGCTCTTCAGCTTGCAGGCCAAGGCCTCGGCGTGCTCTCGGCCACTCATACCTGGAGGCTTGTTCTTTATTATCGCCACTGCCAGGGCGACTTTGGCTTTCATGAGAAACCATGCCACTTGACTCGCTCCTGTCAGAGAGGACAGAGTTGTTGTCAGACGACTTCACATACGTTAAGGTTGTAAAGCAAAGTGACAGTGAAGCACAGCAGAACACCTTTCATCAATCAACCCAATAAATACAGATTCACACAAGTCTGTCTGACAAATCCACCAATCTGTCCAGACTCTAGGCCTGCAACTAACAATTATTTACATCATCAAGAAGTGATTATTATCTGATAAATGTGTAATAATTTCTTTTTATTGTCTTCAAATTGTACGTAAGTAAAGTACTTGAGTAAAAGTACTTAGTTACTTTCCATCACTGTTTCAGATGCGGTTAAATTATTACTAGCCAGCGACTATAAACACCTTCATTGTTTGCAACTTTCCCTCAAATCCTAACATCAACCTCGTCCTCAATCTGTGTCCCGTAATGCCGTAATGGAGTTATTTACAGAGCTGCTTCCTGGTAACCACGCACCGTTAGCTTAAATTAGTAATAATTTATCTGTATTGTTTTTATAGGTTTAACCATATAATGTGTCAGAATAAATCCCTTCCTACAGACAACAGCTTGAAATAACACAACGGTAGAAAACAATACTCAGCTTCAAAGTTAGCTTTACAAACCTGTTGCTAGCTTAGCAGAGCTAGCTTACAACACAACTGATGCTAAACGGTTTACAACGTCATATCTTCACATTTCTAACGTCAACAGTGGAAATAATTATTGACCTGTTAAAAGCTCCTCTTCACTTTCCATTTCCCGGTGGGTTTGCTCCTCAGTTTCCCCATTAAAAGATAACAGAACAACTTTTACGATGCTAATTTAGCTTCACCTGCGTCCTGCGTCTGCGACCCGTGACCCTGAGAACTCAGAGTCCGCCATTTTGTTTCAAAATATGTCACGTGTCACAATAAAAGCTTTCAAAATATGTTACTATATTAAATAACGTTGTAAATTCATGTTTTAAGACTATTTTTATTTTGATTTTATAATAGTTGCTACCAATGTTGACTTTCCTGATGTTTTCTTTTTCTAAATAAAAATAGATAAATAAAAGTCAAAGACGTTTTACAGGTTACACATTACAGCACAATCATTTTTGAACATTTTTATTAATACATCCATAAAAAGTAATTAAAATGTACAATATATCAGGTGTAAATAATAAATAAAATTGCATGGAAAAACAAATCAATCAAGTGTCTTTTTCATCTCTAATTTTATACTTATTCCAACTGAGCTTGTCTGTAATCTCAATGAGTCTTTCTTTCTTTTGTACTCAAAAATAAATAAAAAGACAGACACAGAACAGACACAGGACACACCATGAAGGACATATAACCTATGAAAGACAAAACAATGTTGATGATGATAACTTCACCAAATTAGAGGTTAATGGTCTAACGTGCGTCTCTGGAGCTTTACAAACCAGTAGCTTCACACTGGATGAAGATGGACGACATCAAAGCTTCAGTCTGGAGAAATCTCTTTTTTCCTGAGAACATTTTTAAGTATTTCAAGGTGTCTGCTGAAAAAGCCCGACCAGCTCTTCTTCATTTGTAGAGGCAGCAGCTCGATACAGAGGTCCTGCTGGATCACTGAGCCCCTCACCTTCTCACTGAGACCGAGGCCAGCCACTTTCCCACTGAATCTCATTTCAGCCGAGAGCGTCCACGCTGTGATTCCCTCCGTCAGTGCAGAGCCTGCAGACGTACAGGTGAAGGTCAGCAGGAGCTCGACTGGAAAATGGAGGGAGCTTTGCTTTGTGACTCAGCTCTGCTCACCAGTATGATCGATACAACACCTACAGCTGCACAGTGTGGACATAATGTGTGGATACTGTGAGGGTGAAATGAGGCCTGGTTAATGATTCATGTAAAAAAACTCACTTTAATTGTGCTGGAAAATGTTGCTGTTGTTTGCTGAAAGCAAAGAAGACCCAGCCTGCCTTTTCAACCACAGCAAAAAATAAATAAATACAGTTTTCAAGTTTGAATTTAGTTTGCACAGAACAGCTCAGTCATGATCGTTTATATCTGTCTTCATAGCCAAGGGTCCTCAAAGGCAACATTTCTGGTTGTATCTTCATTGAAACTTAACAACAGACACAAAAGTTACCAATTCATTTTCTCACAATTGATTAATCAACTAAACCTTGAACCTTAACCTTGACCTTGCTTTTGCCTGTTTGTTTCTGGTTCTGACAACAAACCTAAAGTTTCTTTTCACTTGGTCCCACAGACACTGTTCTGCTAATTATTCCACCACTGAAAATAGTCTGAAACAAATACAGTATATTATGCAAAATCATCAAACCTCTTCCAGAAATGAAACTAAATATTTATGAGCTGTTTCTAAAGATTTACATCTTCAGTGGGAACCAATGGCCTTAGTGCTGAGAGCCACAGAAGGAGGGAAGAATAATGGAGTGACACATTGTTGGTTTTGGTCTTTTCAAGGGAAAAGCAAAATCTAGAATCACACCAGGCTTGTCTTTTAAATGTGGGTTCATTATTTACTTTCTGTACTAATGTGCTGCTCACAGGTCATATGTCCACTGAAGGTGTTGTCGGGTGTCTGAGCTCTAAAAATAAACTGCTGGTGTCTTTATCAATACCAGTGACTCATTTTAAAGAAGGTGGTTGATTCAGCCACTGTTGTCATTTAGGATGATGTAGCAGGTGTGTTTCTTCAAAAAGAAATTGTGTATAAGATGTTGGTTTTCAGCCGTTCTGTTCTGCTCCATCACTTTGGTTCCTCCACCTACTAGAATAAGCTACACCGTGTAGCTGCCACAGCTCTTAGACAAACAGAAATAAAAATTCCCCCCAAGACACTTCCCAGACAAATCTTCCTGTTCCACATCGAACATTTAGGAAATCAACTCCTCAATTATGATGAATCTGTCCTCTCTCCTCAGGTCTTTGAGCTCTTACAATCTCATTACACAATCCATCATACTCTGACATTTCCCTTCCTACAAGCTGTCGGCTAATTGAGATGTTTGTACAACAAGGCTCCTCTCTGAGAATTGCTCAACAGGCCCGCAGTGAAGGACCATTAGCACACAAATGTTGTCTATCAGTGTTTGTCTGAAGCACACAGTTCGTCTCTGGGTTGTTTCCTCAGCCCAGTTTTTTTTTTTTTTTTGTCTTACTCGTGCATGTAAACATCTGTCAAACCCTGTCGATGTTCAGGGGGAAGTGCGATGTCAGCCCCTTTCTTTCAAGTCAGTGATAATTATGGTCATTTCATAATGTCAGATGGTAAAAATCAGACTTAACAGGCTCTTAGAACAGGGAGAATGAGCAGTTTGTTTACCCTTCGTGTTAGTTTTTAAAAGGTTTTTAGCTTGGCAGGAAGAAAAGCTCTGGCAGGATTTAGTCGAAGGCCATTAGGGACCAACGTGGTTCCAACGATGCCTCAGTTACCTGGAATTAGGAGGTGTAAATACCTGCAGAGTCGCTTCAAAGTCCTGCCTGTGGTAGCACACTTCATGCTCTCTTTGTAGTGAACTCCATATGACGGCTGCCGAGGAAAACACAACAGGTGTTTGTAATACAGAGGCAGTAGCAGTAGAAGCAGTATTTCTAAAACTGAACAAAATCTACACATAAGTACTCAACAAATGAAAAAGCCAAAGACTGAAGTGCAGGATCTGACAGCCTGAAGGTAAACAGCTTCTGTATGAGAATATATCAGCAGCAAACATTCAAAATCCTCTGTGCTAAAATCACATCAGAGGATTTCAAAAACACATACATTTATTACAGTTCTGATATTTTGAAGTCTGACAGATGTTTCTATGTTTGGCTGTGTTGTCAGTCAAACTCACCTCACCGCCTCCAGACTTCACCTCTAAATACTGCTGCACAGGAAGTCGACTTTAATGCTCTGAGTACTACCTTTATAAGTTCTGCAGTAGTTTTTGATTTCACTGAGTTTAGATTGTCTTTTATTTATGAAATGGAGCAGATCTGCTCAGTAAAATCCCTGTTTTTGTCAATGGAGTCTGGTAGAGATATATAGAGATGTTTGTTGTTAAACTAACAGGATCTGACTCTTTAATAAAAAGCTCTGTCTCTGGAGGAATCCTATCATCATGCTGTCAGACACCTAAAACAATCAGAGTCTGTCAGTGGCAGAAACAAGAACTTTAGTGGACGGACTTTGATGGACAGTTGTCCATTGCATGTCCATTACATTGCAGCAGCTGTGCACAGTGGTTCACTGTTTTTTGCCCCCATCAATCATTCACACCCAAAAACATGGGAAACTGAGGCCCAGACTGAAGTTATCCTTTCATGGAATAAAAATATATTTCTTTAAAATCCCAGCAAGTGTTTCTGAGCTGGTCTGGATTTAAATCGACATGTTTTCCAATCACAAACTCACCTCACCAACCTTCAGGCCAGCACAGCCTCCATCTGTCTGATGCACATGTCAGGCAGTGATAGCACTACTCAATTTATTTATCTAAATCCAGTCTCACGTCCAAAACCACAGCAGTGCTGGAGTTATTTAGAATTTTTCAGAGCAGCAGATCACTGGGGTGAAAGCACACAGGCCAGCCTCATCACACACACATTACTAACTGATCACTCACCATATTTTGGTGGAAATGTTTATTTAAATCTTCACATCACCAGGAACTCCTGTCTGCTCTCAGTGGGACTGAACCACAGATAATAAATGACTTTCTTTGGGGCTGCTACATAACCTCTGACCTCTTTTAAATTCTGTTGGAGACTCGGAGAATTATCACAGGAAACTTTCTCACTCCCACTCAACTCCTCCATTATTTAGTAGTTGGAAATCTGAGCTGGTGGGGGAGATTCACATCATCTTTTAACTTCAGTGGATGGAAATTGTGTATGTTCTGCGCTGCTCCATTGCAGCTGCAGCAGTTAAGCTGATGCCACAGGTCTGATCCTAAAAATACTGGATTACATGCAGCGACCGAACCAAAATAAATGGAGTGAAAAGCTGAGGAGGGTTAAATGGCCACAGTCTCAGTAAATGACCACGTCACAGATGAGTAGTTGAGATTAATCTGATGAATTTATGGTCAGTCGTTTGCTTCACGGTGGTACTAATCTTACTTATTGCACTTTTACCTGAATATCTCCCAGAGCGCAGAGTGAAGTATCTCTGTTGTCGTCACCAACCGAGAGAAATTTAACAATGAATCATTAGCTGCAGGTTTACACTGACGGCAGGAATCTCCTGAGCTACAGAATTACAGAAAACCACGACAGATCGCTGAACTAGCTCCATGTCTGCTACAGCCTGGGATCTACTTTTTCACTACAGCATTTCAATCATAATGAGTGGTCTACTGGCTGCCAGGTGGTGGTCTTCAAGCATGCGGTGCCTCATTATGGCAGGGCTGTTTCATGTGCGTAACATGACTAATGAGGGATGGGAAAGTTGTCCGTATCTCTGCATCCAAAGAGGAAAAAGCTGCCGGGCCAAAGCTTCCTCTGAGCAACACGAGATGAAAGCCAGGGAGCAAAGCAGAGAGTCGTGAACACAGACCAGAAGACACGTTTAAAATGGACATTTACGAGGGCAGAAAAAGAAAGCTCCTTTCCTTTAGTTTGGAAGTTAGCTGCTTAAAGTTTTAAGGGCCCAGTGGCCCAGACTTCCACTCTGCAGGTGGAGGACTGTTTTAACTGGAAGAAAAAAACACAGAAAACGTGCAGAGACAAAATGCAGCGGAGAGGACGAAGGCTGTAGTTTTAAGGACAATACATGAGATGGTTCTTCTCAGTGTCTGACAACATGATGATAGGATTCCTACAGAGACAGAGCTTTTTATTAAAGAGGAAGATCCTTTTAGTTTAACCACAAACATCTCTATATATCTCTACCAGACTCCATTGATAAAAACAGAGATTTAACCAGGAGCTGCTGGAATACCACTGCCTCCATCTGTTAGTGTGACTGTGTTACTGTGTGACTTTCAGTGGAGGAAGAAGTAATCAGATCCATTATGGAAGCAAAAGTGTCACACGGCAACACAAACAATATAACAAACTTGTGGCAAAAACAAGCGCTTTAGAGGACGTACACTGACATGGACAATTACCCACTGGATTACATTGCAAAGATTTCTGTCCCTATGAATCACTTACACACAAAAACGTTGGAAAATAAGGTTGAGAAACAGCAGATTTAACCTTAAATGTCAAATATCCCGTCTAACAGAAGCTCATTCTGCTGCTGGAGTTGGTAAACAGCCTGACAGCAGACAGTGAGATTGTGGAGAAGTTGTCTAGCACACATTTTTCTTAATGAGGCCACAGTAAAGTCCATGATGAATCTGATTTGGTGAAACTTAGTTTCATCATTCAGTTTCATCAGTCTGGATGACTGAATGTCCTTTTCCATCCAAACTGCAGAGGCGAGAGACAGAAAAACAGTCTCTTCATCTCCAAGGCAACTGGCAGCTTGAGTGTGTTGTGTGTTTTTGTTTCAGTGTGAGTTTGCATGTGTGCATCTGTGCACAGTGTATGAGAGCCATGAAAAAAAAAAAATCAAAGCTGTTGTAGTGTTTCCCTTTGGAAAATCTCCTCTTTCAATTAGAGATTTGGAGGAGAAGCTCCCTGAAGCTTCATCATGGTTTTTTTAATCATGCTCATTGATTCAGTCGTAATTGGAACAAATGATCCAAATTGAGATTTACCCTGTTTAGAAGGGAGGAGGGAAAAGCCCAATGCAAGAAAATTAGCACAAAATTAGACGAGTAATGTCAGTCTGAGTCTGTGTCTTTTGTTTTATGTGGTGCCACAGGAACTGACTGGTAGGAACTCAGTATCTTGCTCAGGGACTCTTCAGCAGGGAGGAAGCTTGCTGATATGAAAACTTAGACAGAGAATTCAAGGATTTTCTCTCCAACATGAGTAATCCCTCTGTAGCTGTCTCTTCAGTTTTTTATCTATCTGACAGTTTTGTTTTCTGGGGTGTAAAGATCAGTACAGCCTCACAGGGCAGCTAATACACTAGGTCTGAACAAAATATTTTTTAAATCAAAAATGGATGAAGTGACTACAGTGTGACGGTTGTCGCTCAAGGTGACAAACCCACAGAGGTTTATCGACGATTCTGCAGCTGTTTGGAGCTTTTTAGCATCTTTCAGCTCGTTGGTTCGGTTTGACAGCAGAACCACAGCATCAGCTGTTTCAGTAAATGTGGGAAAATAACACACAGACAGGACAGGTGACAGATTAAAGGAAAAACCAGTGGAGCGATGGAACACCACATACTGTAAGTCTCTGAACTCTACTGGGGTGAAGGAACACTGTTCTTCCAAAGGATATTCCCTCTTGAAGATCAGGGAGGGTAAATCACTCTGAACACACCTCACACCACAGGAGAATCTGACAAGATCATCTTTACAGCCACCAGATAATCGGGCATTTGCTGACTTTGATCGGGAGGAGGGATTCAGGCCGAAAATCAGCCAGATTATCTTGTAGTGTGGACCCTGCTTAGCACATCGCTCCAAAATCTCCCATAGGTGTCAACTTGTATTGAGATCTGGTGACTGTGAAGGTCACATGACCCGTCTTCCATCCTGTTTCTCATTTTACAGAGTTTTCCTTCAGTCTGTCGTCCATCTGTATGTTTACATTCAAGTAATGAGAAACAAATCAACCATGAAAGTAACTGTTAGTTGAAGAGTTCTGTTCATATTGATGAAGAGCAGTTGTTTTGTGTGGGATGTTTAGTGTTTTCAGTAATTTGAAGCTCTGCTCCCAGCTTTAGAAGAGGAGCACGAGGTCTAGTTCAGAGTCAGCACATCTTTTTTAAGTGCAGCACCTGCTAATGTCTTATTATTATCTTATCTTATTATCTAGTTTCATGGACGTTATTGACAGCATCTTGTTTACCTGTAGTGCACCCATGTGGACCGCCGTTTTCTGCAGACCCTTATTGAGCCCGTTACAGCCTACTAGTCCGGACAGGCTGTCATTGGCGGGGGCAGGAACGATCTCTGCTGGGACTGATTGACACAAATACCCACTGAGCTGCCGCAGAGAGAGAGAGGCCCGGCGTACAGTCAGGAAATTGCAGTCAATCAGAGCGTAGCTTCGGTGTCGATCCTAATGAGTGTAGGAGTCTCACGTCTGTGCCGAGTCGCCGCCTCCTCCTGGAGGACTCCAACTGCTGTCAGCACCCACTAAAACAGACAGGAAGTCCCAGAGGTGGAGCCTGAGGAGCATTGGAAATAAGAACGAAACCGTTCCTTAGACCCCACTTTGCTCCTGATGTGTGATGGGTAGAAAAGTTTGTCCTCATTATCTTGGTTGAGGTTTATAGATAATCAAAAGGTCCTAAATTACATTAGTCAAACTTGAGCCTGTAAAGGCTTCAGTACTACTGATTAACTTTTAACTGTAGTTAAGTTAGAAATCTTTTTTAAACCAGACCAAACCAGCGTACTGAATTTTAACACCATAGAGGTGTCACACTTGACTCAGCAGATGCTCCTGAGTGGAACATCCGTGTCCGTGAATGAGACTGTAGCACCTCCAGTCCACTTGGTGGCAGTAACGCACCTCTAAGCTGGTTTGCAAAATGCAAATAAACAGTAGGTAAGAATCAGATTCATCAGCTTCAAATCCAAAATGTTGCCACACTGGCACAGTTTTAGATTTTGTTGAGACTAAATCTGTCATGTGCCTTCTTCTCGTCATCCCAAAAAACAACTGTCTAATAAACAGACAGAAATGTGTCCATGTTGCTGAGACACAGGTGACAGAAGTTGGTTCAACCAGTTCACACAAATCAAACTGCCTGAATCTCCAACACTGAACCGGACCAGCAAAACCCAACTCTACTTACAGCACAGCCCTTTGAAATATAGATAAACATATATGTATAAATATAAAGATTAAAACCAGAACCTGGTAACCACTGACTTATCATTGTACTGTCTAATTGATTATTTCCACTTATTAACTGTGAATTCTGTCTATTATATTTAGAAATTTAGCAAGTAAATCACTAGAAATGACACCTGCGCACTCATTCTGGATGAAGCTAAAAACTGTTTACTACTCGTCTGTTTAATTCAGTTTGAAGATTTCCACCTGTCATACGATGTGTGCAGCACATCCACAGCCACTTTCCGCCTCTCGACTCAGTGAAGAAGCCTCTCAGTATTCTGGCAGTGTCTGGTTGGGCAGCGGGGCAGCGCTGGCTCTTGTGATGAGCGTCTGAACTATGAAATCTGTGCTAAGTCTCTGGCCTCCTCTGCAGGTCATCCCCGGCCCGCAGCAGAGTGGAACGCAGCTGTGAGAGGAAGAGAAAAAGACTTCTGAAGTCCACATTGGGCTTTGAAAAGAGGAGGAAATCATTAGGATGTGGTTTTTCAGTGGCTGAGAGCTACAGTGGGATGGATGGGGATGGAGGGAGCTGAGGGTTTGTGTCCACCTTAAACCTCATCGCGACCTCTGACCTGTGAGTTTGTAGGAGTCCTGAGTCGTCCTCGGGGGACCACACGGTCGACTGGTTTTATTCTGAGAGTCACTCTGCAGAGGGAAAGTTCAGTGTCACTCACATGTTGTGTCTATATTTAAATTCTCAGTCATGAAGTCCATTTAAAGGATTCATGAAAGTACAGCTGGTTTGTTTTGTTCCTGTTCCTGCTCTCAGATGTCTTTCTTTATGGAACAGAAAATGTGACATTTATTGTAGATTATAGTATTTTTATTGTTTATGGTGATTATTTAAGTCAGACAAGAACCTCAATGTTGGACAATTCTGCAAAACCCTTGATTACAAACCTGTTTTTGCTCATTATTGATGATCAAAGTCGTCCCTTGATCAACTAATGGATTAATGGACTTTGAGCTCATGCAGCTGTGTGTGTATTTGTATGGGGGATACTTTGTGTGTGTGTGTGTCTCTGCTTGTGCGACTGTGCAACAGTCTGTGTCTAATAGACTGGTTTTCTGTGTGCGTCGCACCGAATGTTAATGTTTACATGAATATGTATGAAGTCGGCATTTATTCCAGTGACTGTGTGTGACTGTAGAGTTTGTGTGAACAGTGTCACTTACATACAGTATGTGTGTAAGATGACTGTGTGACGAACCACATTGAATTCAAATTACTGACGTTATATTTCTCTGAACAGTCCAACTTCACTACATCACAACTTTCAATAAATAAAGCCAGTACATAGTCATAGCCCTGCTGATTAGAGAGGTTAGATTATCATTACTGTTCGTCAGCCTTTCAGATCTCAGGACATGTCAGCTATGTGCACATGAGGAGGTGATCACACCTCACAGAAACCGTATAGGTGCTTCATAAGAAAACATAGATGTGTGCAGACTCTGGGGACACTGACGATCCATGTAGATGTAGATCTGGTCTGGTACAGTTCAGGACACAAGATGATACAACAGAGTAAAGACCAAGAGCTGGATCCAAACACACAGACTCTTTGGTTCGTCAACAGCAAAACAAACTTTAGTTTTAATTGAATTCTACATCTGCTTCCTATAGCTTCACATAGTGTGTGTGTGTGTGTGTGTGTGTGTGTGTGTGTGTGTGTGTGTGTGTGTGTGTGTGTGTGATAGTCGGTGACTCCATGGGTGTCTCTGTGTGTTTGGCTCCTAATTACACCTGGAACTCGACAGTCAGGCGGCTGCAGCTCTGTGAGCCTTACAGCACACTGTACAATATGCTTATGAATCATTGTTGAGCTAGCGAGGGGTAACCAGGGAGCTAATTAGCCTTCTGTGTAGCTTCCTGCAGTTTTTTTCTTGTTAATTTTTATTTATTTCTCAGCACGTCGAAGAAGAATACTTACAGAGAATACTTACGGATTGCGGGAAAACAGCGGCATATGTTTTAAACATTGAGTAAAAGGAATCAATACCCTGCTCAGATCATCCACAGAGCCTCTGCTGAAGCCTCATGTGTCTCTGGGACTGTTCAATCCGTCTGATTGGGTGTTTGAGCGATAAGTGACAAAAACTCCACAGAGCCTCTGTAGAGGTGGCGACATCTCGCCGGAGAATAAATGGATCAGAAGTTTCAGACGTGAAGAGAGAAGGCAGCAGCTCTCACCTCGAATAATGACACACACACACACACACACTCAGAAATCTCATTTTGCTCCTTCAGGAAATGAGAAGCGTCTGTATCTGATTCTGAAGTTTAGAACACGGACAGAGAAACAAGTGATTAGTTTTGGGTGCAGATCCAGGTCCAGTGGCAGCAGCTTGTGGCCATTTATAAAACATGATTTGTTTGTAAGTAGGAGACGTTATTTCAGTGGCAAGTTTTTTGCTTTAACTTATCATTATAAAGTCAATGCTGATTGCACTGTGCAACATCGCCATCATAGTTTAGATTGGTTCCCTCTCAGCCTCACTTTAACCATGCACTTCACCAGGTACAAAATCTCAATTTAGGCTCAATTTACAGCACAAAGAAAACAGGAAGAGGACAGAGCTGCAGTCTTCTCAGGCAGCAGAAAATCAAACCACAGAGGGTTGAAGTTGAAAGGTCTGTTTCCACTTTAAACTGTTGAATTCAACCTGCAGTTTGAAGCCTCACTGATAAGTGGATGAATAATCAGCAGCTACTTTGATTTCACTCTCTAATTCAGCCTCTCGTTTATGATCAGTTCCTGTTTTTCTTTCTTTCTTTCCAAATGTGGTTGGTGGATACAGTTAGTGCAGGTGATGAACGTGTTGTAGCCACAGTGTTTTCATCAGTCAAACATGTTCTGATCACTCCGACACTGAACTGAGATTTTTTTTAAATTAAGAAAGAGTATTTTTATTCTCTGCTCTCACCTGCAGAGATGTTGCTAGGCAACCTCATAAACACACTGGCTATTAGGAGATAATGTATGTGTTATGGTCACAACTCGGCAGCGTCAAACAAAGTCTCGTCCACGGCTCAGACGGATGCAGAGGATAAAGACGTATCTGGGATACACAGGCATCAGGATATAATCACATTAACCTCTTCACACCAGACTCAAATGAACTCTCTGTTATTTTAAATGTAGCCTCTGTGTCAGTGCTGAACCTTCACATGACATCACATTGTGTCTTTCACCAAAATTTACTGGACAAACTTTACAATTATTTCTGGATACAGCTGCATGTCGGCCTCTGCTTTACTTCATCAATAACTGTGTGAGCTACTGAACCCAGAACTCAGAATACAATCTAAACTTTCATCACTACTCACCACTGCAGCTGCCATAACTCCTGGCCCAGAGGAGGACGGATAAAAGAAGTCTGAGTCACACGGGACTAAGGTGACCAGATGAAAGAAAATGTAAAGGAATGTTTAGCTTATAAATTATAGACATGGAAGAGTGAACCCGGTAAGAACAGGAGGCCTCCACACAGAGCTTTACCTTCACTAATTTCCAACTCAGTGAACAACTACATCATGTATCAGTGAGAAGGTCAGTCTCTCTACTGGAGGAGGGTCAGTCAGTCATTCCTCGTGCTTCACCGTTTCATTTTCTGTAAATATATGATCGATTATTGACCAGATCATCGTGTCAGGCGTTTGTCTTAACTTGAACTCAGCTGGTGTTTGCAGCATGAAAAGATTCTCGTCTTATGATGGTTTGTACTTTAATGTTGTGTTCACAGTGTGCAGGATTTCACATCCTTTTTCTGAAGTCTAAAGTTTCATTGGAACCAGTTTTGGTCGTTTTTTTTCAGCAGCTCTTTGGTTGTAAATTTGCTCTTCTGACAAACTTAAAAAACTGTCCCTGCTTCCTCTGAGGTGATGTGAGGACTGAGCACAGATGGAAGTTGCTGTCTAACGACAGAAACATCAACATCAAATATGAGTCAGCCGCACAGGGACACTGATGAATTGATACGGTGGAAACAGATTTATTTTTTGACATCACTTTGTTAATGTTGGGTCCTGTCACTGAGTTCCTTTCCCCGGTGAGACCCGGCTGTATCACAACCCGACTCCCAGCAGAACTTTGCCTTTATTGTTGCTTTGTCTCTGCACTGATGCCACCAACACAAATCCTTCCACGTTCTTTGTACTCTGTAATTAAAGCGATTCTGATTCAGAAACTGCACTTCCCCCATCCATCTCCTATAATTATTTTTGAAGCCTATTTTAAGTGCAGGGTTATTAATCATGTCATGGTTGACGTACTCCTGGGTCTCTGAGCACGCTGGCAGATATTTCCTTTCATAAGCACGAGGCTGCTGTTCGTATCACGTCGTCTCAAAGCCACTTCACACAAAGTTAACCATCTGGCTTTTGTTGTCTCGACTGAAGTGAGATCAAATCTTCACAACAAACTATCTGGAAGACATCTGCATGAGAATTTAGGAAGAAATTTGAATGTGTTTAATTTGGGCGGCTGTGTTCAGGGAATGTTTTTACCTTTACTTCTTCACCTCCGGCATCAGCCTGTTATCTCTGCTGTTCCTCCTCCTCCTCCTCCTCCTGCTGCTGTAACTCTCTGCTGTCATTCGCAGCCCAGCCTCAAGGTTAGAATAGTGGGCGTGCGAGAAGCAAATCACTGGTTCAAACTTCCAGACCATCTGGGGAAAAATATGGGAGAGGGACGAGTGATTAACGTTCCCTCCTCCTCATCAAAATGTTTTTCTTGATGCCTGAATTGACAGTTTCTTAGAAAACAGTTTTCCAGTCAAGCGACAAACATCTGACCCGAGGACAGACGTTTAAAGACTGACGTCTTTGAAAGAACAAACCAATCCTCCACACTGTCGATCACTTTTTGCCCTCGTGGAAGATTCTACTGTTCTGATGGAGAGAGAAAATAATGAGCTCACAGGCAAACCACCTCTTCTACTCTGACAGAGGAGGATAAACACAAGTGAAAAACCTAATAATCTACAGTTTAGCTCTCTCCAAACAAGACCTTTACTCTGCCTGGCACCCAACCATACAGTGTCTCCTAAACCGCTGATCCAGGTTTAATGTAGAAACAAGGCCAGTGGAGAGAGAACAGCACGGGAGTAACACTGCAGCTGAGGACTGGCTTACACCAACTGGAAGGGAATCACAGCAGTCTAATGGACAATAAATGAAGGTGTGGAGATTTTTCTGTTCAGATTATTGCGCCAGAGGAAAGACTTGATTTTGATTTTGAAGTTAAATCAAGTTGATCTGCTCTAACTCCACCTTCTAAACTCAAAGTATCAGTAAGTGATAGTAAGCTAAATATTTTTGGAAGGTGTGACGGGTATTTTACTTCCTGACATTCTACAGCTTCCTGTCTGGAGCCATTTTCTCAAATGAACCTACTGGAAATACGCATGTGGTTTTGGTGTTGGGTGGCACCAGGGGAGAGCGTGCAGACACCCACTCACTCAATCAACTGCTCTGGTCACACATGGACTCAATCAGACATTACTTGGAGTTTGTGGCAGGTCTGTGTAACATCCAGTGATTCAGACATTTGCATCCTGACACACGGCTCCTCCAGGTAAGGCCTGGATAAGTTGTAGTTGGAGTCCATGTGTGAGAGCAGCTGTAAGACTCATCAACTGCTGACAAGAAAGCAAATAAACTTATTTCCCAATGTGCCGAACTACTGCAGCTCAATAACTGTTCCACAATATATGAGTTTTGCTGGCTCAAACTTTACCCAGACTGTACACAAACCCTGCTGCAGTGGTTTAAAGCAGATGTTTGCAGCTGGAAACTACGTCTGTTTATGGACATGGTTTAGACCTGTAAACACAGCTTCCTGAGGAGCGTTATTTTTGTTTTTGTTCATGTCGTTCGTTTTAGTCTCAAACTACACTCGTCTCTGTCGGAGCGAGAAAACTTTATCTATCAAAGGACAGAAGGTCGCACTGACTATCAAGCAATTACAGCAACGTGATCATTACAACCTACAGCTCGACATGTGACCCACGGTTTGATTGGCGTCATGATTGGTACTTTCCAGCCATAATAACAACAGTGACAGAATATGGAGGTTAGAGTAAATTATGGATTCGAAAAACTGAAAAAGATGGAGGTGAGAAACAAAGACAGCTGAATTTTATAACAAAATAATTGTTGAGGGTATTTTCAGGATAATTAAGCATTGTGAGCATTGTAATATATTGTTTTGGTTATTGATTGATTATTTCGTCTATAGGACAGTGAAAATAGACCTGACTAATTCCCAGAGATCAAGGTGATGTCTCTTTAAATCAAATTCTTGTTTATTTGACCAAAAATGTTCAGTTTAAAGTTATATAACAGAGAAACTTTGTGATTTCTCACGTAGGAGCTGAAACTGGAGAATGTTTTTCTCTTTAAAAAAGATTATCACTTGTGTTAATGTGAAAACATTTTTTTTTTCTGAAAATCACAAGAATTGAATAAAGTCTACTCCAGTAACAAAGTACAAAATGAGAAGGGGAGAGAAAGAAGAACAAACATGATGAAGTTTGGTTTGTCATCAGTTTGATCTCAGTCACTTTTCTCACTATTTCTGTTGTTGCACTTAGTTTCCCCTCACAGCTCCGGTTAAATCCGTCTGATTTATGCATCAGAAGCTTTTTCTTATTTGCACAGTCTTTTTCTGTCTTCCTCTCTGATCTGTAAAATAAGCTATAAAACCTCCTTTTCTGGAGAAACCCTGTGCTGCTTTGTCTCTTTTGAGCTGTATTGATTCAGAAGCGGTGCACCTGTGGCTGAAAATTACATCAACTTGTGAGGAGAGCCACACACTCTCCATCATTTGTGACATGTTGTTTTGGAGAGAAACCCCTCCTGGTGTTTCCTGGTGTCCCTCGGTTTGATTTTCCTTCGAAGAGGTCTCTCCCCGACGCCTTCTCCGTCTGTTTCGGCTGATTTCAGATGTGGACGGGGGTTGACAGTTTGAATTGAAGCTGAGGTACTGACACTCTTGACAGACCACGTTGTCCTTCAGGCAGATCGCGCCTCATCATCAGACCTCTTCCACAGCGTGTTCGCTGTGGGAGGCTCGTTGCTGGCAGCTGACACATGCTGGCGGCCAGAGAGGGGATCGTGACGCAAATCACAACACGTGGGTGGCGCTGTGGCGGCGGGTGGAGAGCCTGCTTTAACCTGAAGTCTCTCCTGGGTTGTCTCAGGTCATGGAATCAGTGGGAAGTTCATCAGGTTTTAAAAAGAGCTTGTTTTTTTCTACCATGTGTCCATAAATCACAGCTACTATGTTTTTTTTCCACCAAATGTTTCTGGTGCTTGACATCCACCTCTGATGAAGCAGGCTGTGTAGGCATTATTAACATGACAACAGCAGAAACAGAAGGGGCGGCTCAACCAAAACTATAACCAGAGATAAACAAACCTGAGAACCTAACAACTGGCTGCTAAACACAATGTCTGTTGCTGTTTCATCACTTTAAAAAGATGATATAAGGCTCCGAGAAATCAAGAGGATTTTAAGGCAGGTCAAGAAACACTGAGGGAACTTCTGTAAACCACTGGTGGAGCAGATGGAGACAGAAAGACAGTTTGATTTGATGGTGCCACAGTGGACCTGAAAGTAATTTCAATAGTTTGGGAAGATTATTTGGGAAGGGATGTTCAGACTGTCTCATTTTACTATTAGTACCTTAAACGTTTGCGTAGTTCTGTACATTTGCCAAAACAACCAGTCTTCATCTTTTTTGGTCTTGTGAACAAGATATCTCAACACCTTGAGGGAATTTCCTGAAATCTGGCACAAACGTTCACTTGGACTCAAAGATGAATTTATTAGACTTTGTGGTCAAAGGTTAAAGTCACTTTGACCTCACAAAACACAAGAATTCACATGCTAATTACCTACAACTGGACTGGTCACTTGTCGAAGTATGTTTTCTTCATCTCATTGTGGTGTGCCCAAACTGTGATGAGCGTACTGGCCTCTGGGGTTGGCCAGCAGAAAACACCCACTGATATTTATTGATTAGAGAGAACCACCTTTGTGGTGGACTGCAGGGAGCAACACTGAGCCCCTCCAAAACCTGAGGACGAACTTGGACAATTGACAGCCGACTCACATTTCCTTGTTGCCCTGAATCTGGAGAGTGTTCGTTATTGATTACACCATTTTTCATCCATGTAATTGAAAACAAAATGAGTTCCATTAGTTATTGGTGATGAAAGAAACCGTAAACTTCAGTTTTCACCAGTTTGTCTCTAGAGCAGGTTTGTTGTGGCTGTTCACCTTCAAAAATCAGCAATTATACTACAAAAAAACAGTAGACGTGCTCCAGCTTCCTGATGGAAAGACACATGAAAGTCATGGAAAACATCAGTGCCACAGTTGGAATCAGTTCCTGTGTCCGCCCTGCTGACGTGTCCTTGAGGAAGATGCTGAGTTCCCCGTTAGCTCCTGGGAATGCAGCTGTGTGGGCGACCGTGACCTCTGACCTTCCCCAGCGAGCAGATGAGCTTCCTGCTCATAGATCAGAAGAGTCGCTCAGACATAAATCGAACCCACATCGGGTCGTTATCAGCAGGGTTCAGTGTACGCGGTCATGTCAGCCGCTTCGGCCGCTGACTGATCATCTCATTATCGTCACAATCGTTAGAAGGTCGACGCACTGAGGAGGAGTTTTCATTGATTAGTGAAGGTGTTAGCCTGAAGCTTGTCATGGGACTGTTCAAAGGGGAAGGATTTGAACCACAAAGTCAGCTCTCCTCGTCATCACCAGCTGTTGGCGGGGTGCTCTTGGGCAAGGCAGTGACCTTCAGAACTGCTCCAATGAAGCTGTTCAGCAGCTGTAGCTGGACATTGTTAAATACTGCTGAGGTCGATCAGTTAATTGAAAATGAATCACGCATGGACAGATTATACAACACTGGGGAGAGACCCCACACCCCTCCTACACAGGAGGAAGACCTTTGACACTGAAAGAGACGCAAAGATGATGTGTCTCTTTATGGTCGTTCTACATCTCTATGTGGTTGTGGTTGTTCAGGCAATCTCCAAGTACAAACCAGGCTCAACCATTCTTGGCCTCCGAGATCGGACGAAATCAGGCCTGTTGCAGGTGGTGTGAACACCATTCTTCCAGAGGATTTGATGATGGTCGAGGACAGCTCCTCCACAGGTGTTTACTTGGGTTGGGTCGGGTCTGGTGTCCGTGGAGGCCATAGCACATGATTCACGTCATTTCCATCAAACCCATTCAGTGAGCCGTCGCTCTCTGCATGGAGGCATCTGCATTTGCTGTTTCTCCACTCATTTATTCAGATTTGTCTGCTAATTTGTCACATGTCTGTTGAAACAAAAAAGTGAAACGAGTTTTCCGTCACCTTCGTTGTTGTGTGAACGTCGCACATTTAGCACGGAGCTAGATGAAAAATGAATCCATCAGGGAGCACTGTCACTGTGTGGAGAATGAATGCAGGACGAACAGGATGAATGCATGAAGGAGGAGTTTTATTGTACACTGTAACTGCCTGCTACATTCTCATTCTCCAGATACACTCAGCCGCTCTCTGGTGAGCTGTGGTTATCCATCAGCTGGAATAAGGAGGGCTGAGAAAAGGCTGCGTCACTCTGCTGTTCTTCACGCCCTCATCCATTCCTTTTATTCCCCCAGAGCTCCTGTCAAAATAACCAAACATCCCTCTGATAAATTTCCACCTCTGCCTTTTTATTTTTCATATCAAACACATACAGAAATTTAATGAATAGAGGAAAACCAGGGTTGTATTATTCCACCCTGACATGTTGTTGTGGTGTGAGAGACACTGACACAGAGCAGAGAGTGTGACACCGCTCGTTTCCTGCACTCTACTGCCCTCTACTGTGAAAATGACTCCTACATCTTAGTAGAACCTGGTGGGGAATAAACAGAGGCCACCAGCAAAGAGATGCTGAATCTTCCCTGAGGCTGACGAATCGTTCAGTCTGCAGCTGCTGAGGCAGGTGTGGATAAAGATTTGAGGCAGATGAATAGGCAGCCTGACGTGTTGAAACAATTAACAACTGAAATGACCACAGGGCTTCAATAACAGTAGCTACTATATTTGTTTGTGTCTGTTGTCTTATATATGAATTAAACAGGATTTTGGATTACTCACAGTGGATCTTATGTTACCTGTGTGTACATACTGCTGCTGGATTAGTTGATGGACAGGATATTGTTATGATAACCACTTACAAACAATGTAGATGCAAAAATGCCAAAGTCTGTTGCAATACCTATAATAACCAATGATTTTGTCCAACTGACAGACATTAACATCCACCTCTTTGGTAAAGACTGACATATCTCAACAACCACTCAATGAATTGGCACAATATTTGGTACAAACATTCATGGTTCCCAGAGGACAAATCCCTATAACTCTGGTGAAACTGACTTTTCCTCTAGCGCCATCATCAGGTCAAAATTTGGTGACGAAATATCTACAAAACCAATAACATTCCCATCAGTGTAGCTAATGTTAGCATTAGAGGTAAGTGGTTCTATATACCAGAGGATATTTACATGATTTGAAAAAGGACTGTCCATTTTTTATAGCAGCCAAAACCTGGTTCAATGTTTTAAGACCAATACCTACCCATCCCAAACCATCAGAACCCATCCTTTAACTATTACTAATGACATTCATGATATTCTCAGTGACTGATGAAATAAGAAAACAAACAGGGACCTTGAACCACAAGAGTCATGTCAGACTTTCATTAACTGAGCTCCACTCAGTCCTGCTTCTCCCTGCCTCAGTTATTGTAATTGGATGATTGTGTCTGACTTGATTTGAATTAGTTGTCTTAATGAATCAGGCAGTAAACTAAGTCCCACAGTAGTGATTAGGGTCTCTATAATGAATACAGTCTTGATTAATTCCCTGTAGTGTGAGTGGTGCTGACCTGCAGCTGACCTCTGACCTCCCTCTGAAGGAGGAGGGCGGTTCAAAGGCAGGGACGCCATCAAGTCTTCACATCACGTATACAGAGGAAGAGTTGATTGAGGCAGAGCAGAAAAACTGTTGGCTAATCAGAGTTAATGCTACAAGGGCCTTGTGTCATTAGAGTTGGGCGTGGACGGCTGTAAAAGAAATCAGTCCTGATGCCGTTCAGGATTGTGTAACCTCGTTTGGAAGCAATGGCTTGATTTATATGTTGAAGCTTTATATGTCCAGCTTTAACTTTAGTAGTGATTGGTGGATAAGACTTTGTTCTTGTGAAAGATAACACTGGACTTCTCTCTCTGATGCTCCATTATTCATAACACATCATCTCATTGGTTAAAATTCATATACAGAGTATCAGGAATCAACTTCTGTTATTCCACCCTGCCCCATCGCTCCTCCTTTACTGACTCATTTCTTACAGTTTGCTGCCCTCTAGTGAGACAGGACCGTCTTCCAAACCTCCTTCCTCTCGTGATTCACATGTTAATAAGAGGCAGCAACAAAGGAAATTTCCAGAAGCCGGCAGCCGCATGCTGCTAAATCTTCCCTGAGGCTGATAAATCTGTGCAGTGTGCAGGACCTGAGGTAGGCACCACAGGAGGCATGGTGGAAGATTACAGTGGAAACACATGCCGAGGACAGATACTGAATGTTTGGTTTTATGTGTTTTACAGTTTGAAACTTTGTCATGTCCTCATTTGGGAAGCTCAGTCATCTGTTTTACTATTCATATAAAATAAAAGTTATGTTCTTGTTCATGCTCTTAAGCACACACAACTACATTAGCTCCACCTCATACAGTGTGTGTGAGCTAAATATAACATCAGTATGAGGACAAAGGCCTGAATTACAATTAAAACCTCAAATCAAACCATAAACATGCTCTTCAGAAACAGAACCTAAAAAGTATTGAAAATGTATCTTTGATTTTATTTTCTGCTTTGTTGCTGTGAATGTTTTAACTAATTGACTCAAAGTAACCAAAGCATTAATCTGATTTTTAATCTGTTTGAATCTTTAAAAAACAGCCATGGGCCGATGCAGGGTTTCTCAGAAAACACGGAAACCTGTCCAAACCTGAACTGTGAATAAAAACTAGAATTACGACCTCGCAATCCAGTTGCACTTAATTAGTGAGTGAATTCTTGAGTTATGGCTAAAAACATGTTTTATAAGGTCAGAGTAACCTTTGGCCACCAAAATCATGGTTGAAGATCCTTCCAAGATGTCAGTGGCTGAAGAACAACAAGACAAGAACAAGCTGCTTGCTGAGCTGTTACGCTTGAAATTCAAGTGAAAATCATCCTCAGAATCACTCAGTGAGTTTCACCAGGAAAAGGCAGTCAGAGTAATAGACCAGTCGTGTTTCTGTGCTCTAACATAATGAAAGCCTGAGGGTCAGAGAGTGAATCAGTGAGTTTATCTGACAGTCTGATAACTGGCGCACACACAACCACACGCCTCAAGTCATCTTAAAAAATTAGACAATAAAAACACAGCAAAGTTAAAAAGCCTATTTCCGTTATGATCCTCTGCGTTAATGGGGCTCAGGTAGGGTGGTGTTTGACATTATTCTATCAGACTGTACAGGTGTACAGCCCTGGGCCATGGGCTCCGCCCCCTTGCCTGTCCTGGTAATAGCGTCCTCCCCTATGCAAAATGTCAGCCATTTATTGTTTTCTGCCTGATAACCCCCTGCCTCTCCAGGGGGCCGGGGGGGAAACAAATACCGCCCCGACCCCACCGCTCCTGTTGCAGTGAGGCATTTGCTGATCCAGGTCCTGGTAATAGGCAGGATTCAATCCTTCACACTCTGCACTCCAAGTCGCCTTACAACCTCTGATATTCACACTGTGCCACCAGTCCCCTTCACAGCCGGATCATCTCTCAGACTGCTTCTCAGTTTTCTTTTTGGATGTTGAAACAGCACTTGTTAAGATTCAAACCTGTGACTTCTGAGTTCACAAGCAAGCGTCCTATCACCCAGCGTTATTAGACCTGACTGACTGCAGGCAGCTTTCAGTGGATACTGTCTTTAACTTCTGTCAGACTGAGGAGCTACTTTTAGCACTGGGAGTTACTCTCAGACAAAAACATTTCTGAGTTACGCCCGACGCCTGTTACATCTATAACTCAGCCTCAGGAGCAGCTTTGGATTCACATGTTGTAGACTGAGTTTACCTTCAACTACTTGACTTACCCTCTTCCTTTATCAGGTGTCTGAAGTGTGTCGTGATGCATATGAGCTATAAATACACTCAGCAGAGCTGACTGCTGATAGAAGAGAGCTGATAGCTGATGGAGTTTTGTTGTGGCCAGTTTGACCGTAAAGGTTTAATAAGGTGTGTTGTCATTTATTCCTGCCTAACAGGGATTTTTAAGGGAAGAAAATTGCTGAACAGCCATTAACACCTTCCTTCTGTTTCTTTACTCTTCACTTTTTCTGGGTGGTGTTAAAGTTTTCCTGTGCGCCAGAGCCGCAGACTGTCTCCTCCCTGCAGCCCACAGCATCTGGTTTTATTAAAATGAATGTGTTGGAAAGACTCCAGAGGAAGGTTGCATGGGCAGACAGAGACACTACAGAGAATCCTGAACACAGTAACAGGCACGAGGAAACAATGCAAGTGTTCAAGATACAGGAGCGTCTGGTCATGAGTGGGTGAAGAGCCGTGGTTGATGAGCTGACTGATGACACGTGGAGGTGAAGCAGGAGCCAGGAAAGAGAGAGACAACACCATCACCACACACACAGAGAGAGAGAGAGAAGAGGTGGAGACACGAGGGGAAACTGGAGCAGAGTCCAACAGTTTTCAAAGAGGAAGCCGGATTGAAGCCGGAGTTCACTTTAGGACGATGAGGATCTGGTTTTCTTTCCTCTGTGTGTTATGGAGCAGTGCAGAGCTTTATGATGATCTTCATTCTAAAATAAGCTGCTGATAGTTTGTGGATGTTTAAATCTGCAGCTTTCAGAACCTTTCATACCTGAATCTCTGCTCTTCAGTTTGGTTCCTCTGCTCCTGTTATCACTTTAACCGAATACAGTTTAGCTCCAGCATCTTCAGACGCCTCCAGAGGAGACTCTGTGTTTGTGGTGCAGTGTGTGGTGCTTAGACTGACCAGAGCCAGAGCAGGAAGAACGCCTGCAGATCTGGTTAACTGGGGAGTGGCCTGACCTGAGACATCTGACTCTCATCCAGAGACCAGATGACTCTGAAGTTACACATGCAAATAATCAAAGTACAGTACAGAGCAGACATCAGGATAACTACAGAATACACAGGCCATATCTGTGAACTACTGTATATATGCAGCAGTTTTATCCAAACTGCCTGTAGCATATAAGACATTACACATTAACACAAACTGAGAATTAGCTCACACTAAATGAGAGGAAAGACAGTGATCTGCTCCTTTAACAACTAATCACAGGACTGGCACCAGTCTGTCCCTGCTGCTCTGAGGTGTTCATAGAAATGAAGAACAAACCTGAACATGAACACATGGCTGCCCAGCTATGAATCATCCACACATCCATCAGCAGTGGACTGAAACAGACTGAGCAACACAGCAACACAAACAGTGACAACAAATCTCCGTCACTCATGGAAACAATAGTTTTTCAGCAACACACACACAAACCTCCCAGAAGAGCTGAAGGAGAACTGTAGCTCAGCCTGGAGGGAGGAGTGAGACACTTACAGCTGATTGGTCAGCCGCTCACTGAGACACGTTACTCCTGTTTTTCCGTTAAATTTTGCAGGCACGCACTTTCCCCTACAGACCACAGGTCATGACTGGATGTTCATCCTCCCATTGCCACATGCAGTGCACCTGACTGTCCACTCATTCATTCGGCTTTTTCCTTTCTTTGTCACCATCTGTAGCTGGTGATGTTAGAAACAGGTTAAATTGAGAGTACACTCAGATAAAGTCTGGGTGCGTTAATGAATGTGTCAGTGAGAGATAAGAGAAGAGGAGGCGCATCCTAACGACCACAGCCCTCCTCCTCCTCCTCCTCCTCCTGTGAGGCGCCTCCTGACGCTTCTTCTTCTTCTCTCAGTCTCTCAGCATGTAGCTCAGCGGGGTCACAGTGAGAGGAGCATCAGGAGCAAAGACAAGAAACTGGAAAAAGCTTCTTACCTGTCACATAAGAAGGAACTAGCCGTGTTTCAGCCACCGTCTCCGCTTTCCTCCTCCAGTGTTTTTACGCGCGGCGGACCGCGGAGAGATGGACGCGGTGCGCCCGGAGTGGAGCGCTGTGCCGCGGCTCTGCCTCCTCCTCCTGCTCCTCCTGCTGGGCTCCTCCGTGCCCACCTCGACGGCCTGGGACCTGGTTCTCCTCCACACCAACGACGTGCACGCCCGGCTGGAGGAGACCTCCAGACACTCCGGGAAATGCGTCAACAGCAGCCAGTGTTTCGCCGGCGTGGCCCGGAGATCCACGGCGATCAAGAGGATCCGCAGCTCCGAGAGCAACGTGCTGCTGCTGGACGCTGGAGACCAGTTCCAGGGGACCGTCTGGTTCAATTACTACAAGGGAGCAGAGGCCGCGCATTTCATGAACAAACTGCGTTATGATGCCATGGTAAGAGATTACCGCAGGTAGATCAGGTGTGTTTAGAATTTGAAACTGAAAGAGAGTAAAACATTTCTGTCTGATCTGGATCTGGATCTGATCTGGATCCACACACAGTGGAGTCAGAGTTTACACAGTTACTGAGAGTCTAAAGTCATGTTGGGCATAGATCACATTTTGTACAAACTGTATTTACTGTACATGCACTGTCTGATAATGAAGGAGTGAATGTGGTTCTCTGGGGCCAAGGTTCACTGATGATGTTTGTTCACCGTTCCACCTTTTTGGTCTGATAATCACAACAAACAGCAAAAAATCCTTTTTCAGTCTTTGACACCAACGTGACAGCAAATCATCAGACACGAGGAGTTTAGTGAAATGCTGCAGTGATGATAAAGATCAGTAAAGTCATCAGAGACGGTAAAGGAGACGAATCACTGTCATGATTAAACGAATAATTGAAAGCATCAGATAAAGAATAGAAAGAAAGAGAGAGTGTATCATCGTGTTTACAGTGTGAGATAGAGAAACAAACACAAACCATCCACCTCCT